>NC_142932.1:90828180-90868180 GCF_046866305.1 Octopus bimaculoides | reverse complement strand
CTGAAGTTATGGTGTAAGTCACTTATGCAATGTGTTATGTAATAGGATCAAGCTCTATGCAATTAAAAATGAAAGTGCGGTGACTGTTTTGCTTTGTTTTGTTTGTTTTTTCTAGCGTGGTCGTGGTTACTCTAAGACAGAAAAATTATCAATATTACATTGAGTTTTTGAAGAAAATCAAATGAGATCGGAATCTGAACTTAAAAAGTTGAGGAAACCAGTTAGACTTTATAATATACTAAGAATATATAGTACCAAGCTTGTAGTCACAACTAACTGTAAAATATCTATAAATACTTTCATTCTATTATTAGAAGGTTAATTTTGAATGGAAGCGTGTAACCAATATAATCAATAGCAGTGCATTAACTTTATTGACCCCAGAACGGTGGGAAAATCTCGACCCTGGCAATATTTTGGAACGAAATACAAATCTGATGGATACTAAATACGGATACATTAATATATCATTCTTCTAACTGAATTTTATCATGGCTGTGTAAAAAAACTCTACTAGCTTTTGTAAATCTTCTGCAATGAAAGAATGATAGAATAGACTTAAGTGTGCAATGTCGAATAATTTGTATCCCTTAGCGCTATTTAGTTATTCTTCACTATGTTTTGCGTTCAAATTTTAACTCAACTTACTGAAGCCTTGAATATTTCTTGGTAAACAATGAAATAAATATCAGTCAAATGTCAATATCAATCAGAACGATGTAAGCCTTATATTGGCCTTGATCCAATATCGGATTGCTACCAAGTAATAACTAAAGAATACCAAAATCTATAATCTACCATTCTAAGTGTCTTATGGTAATTGGATATCTCACTGTACGTGCAGAGTTCAAATCTTGGTGCTCTTGACACAGGCTTCCATATATCAAGGGTCAGCAGAATATGAAACGAAAATTTCCAGTATATTTTCGTCCTTCACAATACAAACAATCGTTATTACTTGGAAGGAAAAGAAGCGACAAGCATGGAGAGTCTTCAGCACGCCGGACAAAATGCTTAGCAGCATTTCGTGGTTACGTTTTTTAAGTTTAAATTCTGCTACGGTCGACTTTGCCTTTCATTCAGTCAAGCGTTGGGGTCGATGTAACCAACTATTTTCCTCCACCAAAACTTCAGGTCTTCTGCCAATAGTAAAAAGGGTTATTACTTGTAAGGAACGCCTTGCTCGATCTTTATCAAGCCCTTTTCTTTGACAAATCTTTTTACTTTTAGCTTCACTCTTTAGTATCAACAAGAAAATCGAGTTTTAATAATAGTGAAAGAAATTATTTTAGAAATAGAGGGCAAGGTTCAGGTTTATTAGTGAAGAGATTGCCATTGCAAAATGTAGAATATGATAAATGGTTTTAGGACATATGCAAATGTTAACAAAATACTCCTACATACAATATGCAACGGCTGTCAGTGACACCAATCTTTTATTCGTCTGTCACTTGTCGAAATCACGCAAGAGAAGGGGGAAAAAAAACCTTCCAATATTCTAACATTCAAATTCGTTTCAATCTCTGCCTTGCAATTTTCTTTTCCTTACTTTTTTTTTTTTTTTTTTTTGCTTTATTACTTTTTATGCGTTTATTTCATCAACATTTCGTTCAATGAATGAGTATTGTTTTAGCTTTCAGAAACAATTTATTTATTTATCTATTTACTTATTTATCTATTTATTCATTTATTCATTTATTTATTTTTTTAGCAAATGTGAATATTGAAAAAGAGAGTAATGTTTGTTGAGCAGTTTTGGGATTCATTATCATCACCACAGTATTTTGTTATATTTCTGGGCCTCTCGGTTTTGCTTGGGTTGTATTACTGCTATTATTTCCACTAGCAGCAGCAGTGGCGGTGGCAGCAGCAGCAGTAGTAGTAGTAGTAGTAGTAGTAGTAGTAGTAGTAGTAGTAGTAGCGGTGGTGGTGGTGGTGGTGGTGGTGGTGGTGGTGGTGTTTATACTGGTGCTGGTGCTGAGGTGTTGGTCATGGATGTCTCGGTCATGATAGATTTACATACATTTGTTCAGTTTCTTTCGTTTCTGAAGAAACGACACAAGCTGCAAAATAAATAATGTAGCTGCAAACATTAAGTATGTAGCAAATCTTTCTTTGTTTAGTTTTATTTCACGCGATATACTTTGCCTTTTAAGTATCTTTTGAGCGATGCTGCATTTAAGAGGTTTCTACCAGGCTCTGAACATCTATAACTTGATTTTAATTATTCAAGTACGATGAACCACGTTTCTAAGTAAACCAGGCGTTGTCACCAATGTGCGAAATAGACTTTGAGCACAAATGCGTACTAGTTCATACAGTCTCACAAACCATAACACATATACACAATCTCTCTCACCTCTCTCTGTCTCTTTCTTTTTCTCTTTCACACACACACATACACACATGCAGTGCAATATGTAGCTGTGTGTGCAAACATACATTACTACGTGCATAAGGTGTCTTACATGTACATATGATAATGATATTTTATCGTCTAAGATAAGTTTTTATCATCAGATAAAAATTTCCTCAAGGTAGTTTCAAGTAAGGGAGATAACTCTATTAATATCAAATAAACCAAATTGTGTGGAAACGATGATGATATTAATGGGTATATCTAATGTAACGGAGATGTTCTGATAAACATATCGATAAGTCACATTAGCATGACGTGTTCAACTCAGTTGGTACTACTTAGAGGTGGCCATAATCGGGATATCAGAAGAAAGACAGTGATATAGAGCATAAAAATTTTGCAGTAGATGTTAAGCGGAAAATTCCTAAATACATATACAGCAGAATCTCCATGTGTTTGTTTGAATGTGTGTCCATGTGTGTGTATGTGTATGAGCGCGCGCGCACATGTATTTATGATTATTTGCGTGTTTGTGTGTGTGCGTGTGTTCATGCGTGCGTGCGTGTGTTCATGCATGCATGCGTGTGTGTGTGTGTGTATGTGTGTATGTGTGTGCGCCTGTGTTTCTAGAAAATCGTTAATGATACCTGATGTATTTAGTGTTTAAAAGTTAACATGTCTCCAAAAATGTTTTGTAAATTTGCGATTGTTGTTGTTGTTGTTTAGCCATTGGTCTGGACTTGCTGGGCAGATATACGCAATTCGGATCTATTTTAAAACGGGGGCCACATTTTTCATTAATGTTTTACGTAGTGTTTTTGGTACGGAAAGACTTTCAAACTTCGTATACTTATCTATTTTGTGTTATAGAACAGAAAAATATTTTTGTATTCGAATTTATTTCATGTAAAAAATTGTCTTATTTCGATAATTTCAACCAATCACTGACAAGTATTCAGTTGTTTACATTTACTCCTTTGGCTGATTAAGCGATGTAAAGCGTATTTAATCTCCTTTCATTTTAAATTTGCTTTAACCCTAACCCTAACCCTAACCCTAGGGTTAGGGTTAGGGTTAGGGTTAGGGTTAGGGTTAGGGTTAATTGTTTCAGAATCGTCTGTTTATGTAGTTGGCACTTAATGTATATCGGCTGAATGGACGTCAGTGATTGGTTGAAATTACAGAAATACGACAACTTTAACATGGAATAACTTATGGATTTCTTTTTTTTTTAAGACTACGAGAAAAAGATGTTTTATATGACACATTCTACCAGTGTTCCAAGTTTCAAAGTGTTTCGTTAATGAAAAATGTGGCCCCCGTTTTAAAAAAGATCCCGCAATTCTATATGATCAAAAATGTTGCAACCGTGACCATCCTACCTGTTTTCATATCAACTGTTACATTATCCAGTTCAATGTATTATTCTTCACTGAAGATACTAGTGTGTTATTTGAAACCGCTTTTGCTGTTATTCTTTTGTACTCAAGCATCCACATCGAGATTCGCTTCTTGATTTGTGTTTTCCAAAAATATGACTGTCAAGCAGTACAAATTTGGTGTGAAGCGTTCAGATCGCATGTCTAAGATGGTTTTATGTCATAAGTTAATGAAAATTGGATTACACAGGAAAATTGCCAGAGATTTCAACAAATAAATGTTAGATATTATCGCAAATAAAATTTGACAAGCATATTTGAACCTTGTCGGTAAGACTTCATCAATAAAAATGCATTTGAACCAGAACGTGAGTGTCACGTATAGACCTTATGCCAGCAAAGTAGTTGAGAAATCCTTAAATCAGACATGGTCGACGATTTTATCTTCATTTGCAAGATTATTGTTTATCACAATAATTCTCAGAGACAAGTCTCATTGGTGGATGATGTTGGCAGACAGGTGTTAAGTATAAACGGAAGTAATTTATACCTAATAATTATCGTACATAGCACTCATTTATATATCTCTCTTTCTACATAGAAAATTGAAGGGATGTAAATACGGCTATGATACTCAGTGACTGTGGAAAAAAAGACTGTATAGCGTTCAGAACTGATATCCTGCTGTGTTACAGTAATCTGATGATATTCGCCCGTGTTAACAGTGGTCGGATTAGTAGTATGAACAAAGAATTTTGTCGAAGGAATTCAATGAATGCAGCACAGACACTCCAGTAGATCTGCTAGTCTAAAATTCTCACAATGCACGTTATCTTGGGATAAGTTTTCTATAGGATTTCTTTAGATGCATTGGTTATTTCACTATTTCGCATATCATCTATGGACACAACGTTATCGAATTTTCTGTTATCGGAATTCAGTGCAAAAAATAAATCTATATTTACGTCTTTCCTCCTATCTCTGTCACCCTGTATACACACACATACACCGCACAAAATCTACTCACACACACACACATATATATATGCATGTATGTATATATATATATATATATATATATATATATATATATATATATATATATATATATATTTATATATATATATATATATATATATATATTTATATATATATATATATATATATATACATATATATATATATATATATTTATATATATATATATATATATATATATATATATATATATATATTTATATATATATTTATATATATATATATGTATATATATATATATATATATATATATATAGAGAGAGAGAGAGAGAGAGAGAGAGAGAAAGAGAGAGATGCTTATATTAGCCTATCTCTTATTTAGCATATGTAAGTGAACGTGAGTGCGCGCCTCTCTTTCACTCTCTCTTTGCGTCATATGTGTGCGTGATAAATAAATATATATATATATATATATGTATATATATATATATATATATATATATATATATATATATATATATATATATATATATATATATATATACAGAGAGAGAGAGAGAGAGAGAGAGAGAGAGAGAGAGAGAGAGAGAGAGAGAGGAAGCTAGACAAAGGGTGAAAGACAAAAAAGACGCAGATATATAGGTGAAAAAAAATTCACGTGCAGAAGTACGTTATCCTGAGAGTCAGTTTATTTCAATTCTGAAGAATCGCTTATGACATGAACATCATATACAATCGTGTATACGAATATTGAATTTATTTTGAATATTCTTTATAGAATTACTTTCTGTAATCTACTTTTTAAATTACAATTACGTCTGTTGGAAGGAAAAGATTATCCTAAGTAGACAATGGTTGCTGAAAAAAAAACCTGCTTATATCCTTATGCAAGTCGTCTCTTTCTACGTTCTATCATGTCTTATTCAATAATCATCTTTTATACGAGCCGTCCGAATATTCTGACAAAGCTTTTAGAGCGTTAACTAGCTGGAATGTATTTATGTCATGTATCTTATTTCTATTTTTACATGCGGCAACAGTATTGTCAATCATTCTTGTCCAGTTACTTAACAAATCCCCAACTTTTCAAGACAAAAAAGAAGCGAAATCGACTTGCACTTACAGGAAAACCATTTTGGCGGTTATCTTTTGACAAAGCCAGAAAGTTTGGCTATCGTTCAAAATTATGAAAAGAATCCTACACGTGGCATCATTTTCTCTAAGTCTATAAGACAAATCTAGCAAATGGTTGGTTCCAGCGCTTTTAGGAACTAATAGTAGCCAAGTTTTAACAAAATATATCATGCTATATGATGAAAGAATAATACATCTCTCTAATACGTGTTGACACTTGTCAAGATTGGTTTTCCAATAAAAAATGTATATGTATATACACATATATATATGTATGTGTTTATATATATATATATATATAATACTGACACACATACATATGTACACCCCCTAAATATATATATTATATATATACACATATATTACATGTACATCTACACACTTATGTGTGTATGAACCTAAATAATATGAAGAGAAGAAAAACAGAAATACGTGTCTCTTACTGGTCTCTCCGGACAGATGTTATAACAATTTTAGACAATGTGTTTCACTGAAAGATATAGCTTCAGATAGTATTATTCGATAACTGATATTTTTTTCTTTGTGCATTTTATTTATACATTGTTCTATATTTTTTTTGTTCCTATACATTTCATATATTACTTTTAGTTTTGCTGTCTTGTTATCTTTTAGCTTAATGGTGTACAGAAGTTTCTTGCTGTTATGGACATGTTTAAAACTTGTTCTACGAGATAAGCCATATTAACATGAAGAACAAAAGATGTATGTAATGTTTCTAATAGAACCGTCTGATATAATACCCTTGTAGTGACTTTGAATAAAATCATTGATAACATTATTTTGCTATTTAGGAACCGAAGAGTGATAAATGACGTTCATGATTTCTGGTAATCTAGAAAATATATATGCGTCAGTGTAGCCATTCTGTAATGTGCTTTCTTACACAACGACATATGAAATGTTAAAAATGAATACATCACCAACAGTCACATCAATGCCAACAAGACAATAGCAACAATGCTAACGCAATAATCTAGTAATATTATGCTAACATAATGCTGGTTGTTTTTTGTAAGTAAGCGATGTATAGGTTGTTTTTCAAGCTCTTAGTCAGACCTGATAGAATAAAACTTTGCTCAAAGCATTCCATCCACGACCATTCTAATGGATTTCTGATTCTATACGCCTAGTACTACATAATCTAATTTATCGTTTTCTAATACGATCAAATTTAATTATTTCAAAGACATTGCACTGTTATCTCTAGTAGTTCAAGTAACCACACAAAGGTTCTGTTATTGACGTATTACTGATTGCGGCATGTACTTTAATTTAAAAAAGGAAGGTCTCTATTTCAATTCCCGGTCGCTGATATTTTGCTTATATAATTATAAATACATCTCTCATTCACAATTTTAGTATAAAGAATAAGTATCTAGTCTTATTTGCGTACGAAGATACCATCATTTGAGAAAAATTGTAACTGAGTTTTCTCTTCACAAATATGTTATAGTTACGGCAGTAGGACTTACATTAATGGGACTTATATTACATGAAACGAGTAAAGATAAATGTCGTCTTACATAGGCATTAATCTTCATATACAGGTCTTATAAATATCGTGTTGTACCAAAAGTACAACAATGTTTTCATTGCCTAGGACACTATCAGATTTCTAAAATACTGGGTACAGGTTTTCATTTATCACATAAGCACTTTGTGTCATATTTATATAAAGGGAATATGCACGCATACAGATACACATAATACACACACACGCACACACCTACACAAAGAACACACACACAGATACGACACTTCGATTGGAACATCGTTCCAGGGTTGGGTCTTGGTTCCGCCCGCGAAGGTCAGGAGTTCGCGATCCGACTCAGGTGTAGCAGGCAGCCGGTGATCCGAAATATGGCGATCAACACCAGGTCGGAACGAAAGCCAAAAGAAACTCTGATCGAAGTTCGAAGTGCCACTGATGTGCAAACTGATCGTTGGAAACGAGTGTAGAGGCGAAAGACCAATCGAGCCGTGTAGTAGCTGGCTCCTCAGGACGTAAGAGTGCGTGCGCGGTTGCATCAGTATTAATTAATCAATGGTAAAAGAACATGAGCTATTCAATCACTTCCATTTCCCTACAACTGTTACAACTATATGTTAGTACTTGTCTGACATATACTCCTTTATCTTTTAATTATTTCAGTCATTGACCTGCTGTCATGTTGAGGCAACTTCTCGAAGACTTTTAGTTTCAGAAATACGCCCCAGTACTTATATTTTAAGTCTGATACATATTCTATCGGATTCTTTTACCGCTAAATTACGGACATAAACGAACCAACAGTTGTCTAGCCGAATACCCTATCCAATAATTCACGCACCTTCACACACACATACATACGTATATTTGCAAAGATATATATATATATATATATATATATATATATATATATATTTTTTTTTTTTTTCTTAAGTTTCAGCTTAGAGCTGCGGCCATGCTGATGCACCACCGTGTTGCTACACTGTTATTACAGGGAGCCTTTTACAATATGTGGCACTTGGTGAAGAATGGAGTTTGATTTAGCAACCCTCATTTGCACCTCCTGCCGCGAGGTAGGTTCATCTGGGACTCTCGATAGGAAGAGGTCCAGCTTTGATTTAAAAACTCCTACATCTACTTTGTGCAGATTCCTCAGGCTCTTTGGAAGAATATTAAAAAGCTGTGGGCCCCTGAATCCCAAGCTGTTGCAGTAACTGGTCCTGAAGCGTGATGGCATTGCTGGGATCTTTGCCACTATGCAGTGTCGTCCCGTTCTGGCATTGGTGTAGCTTTCAATGCCAAAATTTGGCACAATCCCTTCCAGGATCTTCCAGATGTATATTACTGCATACTTCTCCCGCCTTCTCTCCAGGGAGTAGAGTCTTAGCTGTTTCAGCCTTTCCCAGTAGCTGAGCAGTTGCAAAGAGACAATCTTCTTTGTGAATCTCCTGGATTGCTTCAAGGTCTGCTGTTAATTTCAGACTGGTGGGTGACCACAGCTGTGAGCAGTAATCCAGGCGGCTGAGGACGAATGTCCTCCAGAATATCATCATGGTTTCCTTATCTCTGGTTCTGAATGTTCTCAGGATCCATCCAGCCAATCGTCTGCACTTTGTTGCCATTCTTGTAATGTGCACTTGGAAAGAGGTATCATCACTCATGTCGATACCCAGGTCTTTCACTGATTTAGGCTCTGGGATTGAAATTCCCTGTGGACCAGTGTACTCTGTAAGTTTAATATTCAGTTTTGGACGTTGGTAGCGCAGGGCTTGGAATTTTTCAGCATTAAACTGCATATTATTGTCCTCAGCCCATCTGTAAACTGAGTCCAATTCCTGCTGCAGGTGTGCAACATCACTGGAATTCTGTATTTTCTGAGAGACTTTTGTATCGTCTGCGTAGCTTGCAAGAGTGGCTATCCGGGCACTTGAAGGCATATCCGAGAGAGCGACTATAAAAAGCAATGGTCCCAAGACAGTGCCCTGTGGAACACCGCTCATTATTTGTGTTCTCATAGAGATGGCTCCATTAGCCACTACTGCCTATATATAAGAATTTAAGGGTTGGAGAAAACGCATGTTATAATTGTATACTTTATTCCTACATATGTTTCAAAGGATTACAACCTGTGTGATCCATGCTTTCCCTGATGAGAAGGTTACAATTTTAATATCAAAGATCCCTATGGATCACACAGGTTGTAACCCTTTGAAACATATGTAGGAATAAAGTATGCAATTATAACATGCGTTTTCTCCAATCCTTAAATTCTTAAATATACTCAAATACCCAAAATTTCAAGGAGTTCCTGCCTTAAAAACAGGAGCTAACCACAGTTATTTTGTGTTCTTTGCTACATTGGTTTCTATTAACCCATTTATTCTATCAGAAGAATTTTTATTCATTAAGATAGAAGAAATACACGTAATTATATATATATATATATATATATATATATATATATATATATATATATATATATATATGTATATAATAATAAAAAAAATAATATATAAACATATGCATATATCCATACATATATGTACATACCTATATCTATATGTATACATACATGCATATATGGGTACAGGACATCACAAAAAAATAAACGTTAAACACAATGAGAAACGAAAACATAAAGACGAAAACAGAAAACGAACTTTTTTCGAACAACGAAAAAAACAGAGAAACGAGACGTGCAACATAAAGAGTATAACCCTTCGTCAGTTGTCCCTGTTCCATTTACTCCGCGTTTCGTGAGTTGGTGCATAATTATTGCGGCTTTTTTTCAAAAGATTTTATTAAACAAAAACAATAACAACATGTAATAAAAACATCTTTAAGTGATTATTCCGGAGCATATTCACCATCTACTTCAATTACTGGGATGGAAAAAGAGAGACAATACAAGAGGCTGTAGGAAGTTCATAACTTTTAATTAATCTTCACTAACTCAAAGGAAGCAAAGCATTCACTAGGATCAATAGACTTCAGTTTGAAGCGACTAACATTCATACATGATCACTGCTACCACTATCGAATATTTTAGATATTAAATATGGACTGTGGAGGCACATGGCCTAGTAGTTAGAGCAGCGGACTTGCGGTCGAGGGATCGTGGCTTCGAATCTCAGACCGGGCGATGTGTATGTTTATGACCGAAACAGGCGGCTCCGGCAGAAGGTAATGGCGAACTTCTGCCGACTCTTTCACCACAACTTTCTCTCACTCTTTCCTCCTGCATCTAGCAGCTCACCTGTGATGGACCGGTGTCACGTCCAGGTGGGAAACCTATATGACAATGAAACTGAGGAAAACAGCTCTTATGAGCCAAGAATAACTCGAGAAGGAACAAACACCAACAAGCATGGACTGGTGCTTGGTATTGGAGATGGTGTTGGTTTTTTTTTTTTTTTCCTGCTGTTGATGTTCTTCTATTGTGTTACTGCTGATGCTGTTGTTTAGACCACCGTCACCACTGACGAGCAAATGTATTATGAAAAGCATTTTTTCATTGGTCATCTCGTATTTTCAAACTGAATTTATCTTATCTAAAATCTACTATACACTGATTGTTTTATCTGAAAACGATAGGATATGAATTTAGTGAAATTTAGCTGATATTTTTTATAGGTAACTCAAGACGCAGCTGTCTCCATTGATTCGCTGTTGGAGTCATTATCTTGAATGCTTGGGTAATGGATGTCCAAGTAATAATCACGATATGGAAATATTTTTCAAGAACGAGTAGAATATAAACCTCGAATTTCATCTTTCTCGGGCCGATAAAATGAAATACACCTTCAGTACAGGGAATAGTTTCATCAACTCTTCCTAGTATATCAGCGGGTTCTTAAAGCAAGCGACTACAGCTGCGCCCGTAGAACGAATCTGGTTGGTACCGTGTCTAATTAATTAATCGTTAACGTTATCAACAATAAATACCAAGATGCAATGAACTGCACCACCGCTGATGTTATGAGACAGAAAGGGACTGAGACAAGCGCACGCTTACTAGAGGAAGAGTTTAAGTTTCGAGTTTTGAATTAGCATTGTTTTAACAGTATTTCTAAACTGGGATCCAAAGAAGATATTTTTTTTGTTTTAGTGGTGGGTGGGATCTACAATAGTATTTTAAGGGTACCTGAAAGAAATTTTGCTTTAGATGTATGTATTGATATTTTATTGCAAGAAACATCTAGGTTTCTTCCTCTAACATTTTTCATTACTCATCCTACACAGGTTAATATGTGAAAAACGAAATAGGAACTTTGAAAGACTTGTCTATAAAACTAGGTTTTAAACATCGAATGACCATGGGGGTCCACCAGAAAAGAATAATAATCGAATAGGTCCATAGACAAAAAATGATTGAGAACCCCTGTTATAACAAGTTAAACGTCGGCGAACGTTTGTTTCATTTGTAAGTAATTTAAATCAGACGCGTAAACTGTCTATATTGCTTTACGGATAAAAATAAAAGAATCCCTGTCTCTAAAACAAAGTTAACTATTAGGAATATTTCTGTTTCCACTTTATGTGCTAGCCTAGCATTTGGAGCAATTGTGTGATTAAGCAAATTAGAAATAGTGTCAGAGCGCTATGTGACAGGCCTGCACACACATGCACGTTCTTTCACATTTCCCCCCACTCTCTCTCTCTCTCCCTGTATAAGTATATGTGTGGGGGAGTGCTTGCGTGCATGTGCGTGTCTCAGTGTGTATGTGTATGTCTGTGTATCAGTTTGTCATTTTGTATGTGTGTGGGTACAATATGCATGCATACATACACACACAAACAAATAGATAGATAGATAGATAGATAGATAGATAGATAGATAGATAGATAGATAGATAGATAGATATAAGAATCTGGGTTACTCCACCCAAAACCCTAGCAACCCAAATTTGAGATAAAGCTGTCGAGAAGACTTGATACAAAGTAAGGGACCATTTAAATAAATGGATTTTGCTTTCTGTCAGAAAAGCAAAGATTTATTACAGCGTTGGATCTTACCGCCATATATAAAAAGAGAACTCTTATGCATCTGCCGAGAAGATTAATACCAAGTTTATATTTGAATACACATACATATGCACGCACGCACACACACACACACACGCACATGCATGTAGATGTGTGAGTGGGCGTGTGGGAGGATATAGGTACTTGTATGAACTATAGGGTGCGCATATATGTGTGTGTGTGTACGTGTCTTTGTGTGATTGAGACTGTGAGTTTAAGTGTTCATATGAATATTTATAAATAAATATATAAATATGCATAAATACATAGATTTATTAGATATATAAATGTGTCTGAATGTGTGTGCATGGGTGTGCATTAGCGTAAGGAAAATACGAAAAAGAGAGGGTGCACATTGCATGTTTGTGTGTGCACATATGTCTCTATATATATATGCTCATGCATGCATAATAATAATCACAGTAGTAGTAGTAGTAGTAGTAGTAGTAGTAGTAGTAGTAGTAGTAGTAGTAGTAGTAGTAGTAGTAGTAGAAAAATACAGATAAGGAAATAATTTTATTCCCAAACGCAGGATAATGTTTTTTGTTTTGTTAAAATTCCAACTTAGTAACTTATAAGTATTTTCGATCACTTTGTTTATGTATATATACGCACATACATACATACATATATATACATACATACCAACGCAAAACTGCATATAAGTTAAAACACGCACACACACGTGTACGTTGTGTTTTCTCGTCTACGTTTTGTTTGCAATGTCCTGTACTCAGATATGCACCTATACATACAGGTGGATGTCGGTATGCACATACCTGTACGTATATATGCATATACTCATTTACTATTTGTTTTTACATGACCGAACCCAGCGTCACCAATCTGTAAGTAGTTTTCGTAACTTCATATTTTCCGACGCTACTCTATCTCTTTCTCTTTCTCTTCCTCCTCAATTTTCCCCCCTCTCGTTCTTCCTCTGTTTACTACTACGTATCTCTGTTTACCCCTCTCGTTCTTCCTCTGTTACTACTACGTATCTCCTTTCCCCCCTCGTACTTCCTCTCTTCCTCTTTTCCTCCCGTTGCTCACCTGTTCTTCTATTTCCTCCCTTTGTTTCTCCCTCTACCACTCTCTCTCTCTCTTCCCCTTACACCGGCATGGTCACATGCTTCCGGTCAATAATCCTTTTCTTCCTTGGCTATCGCCGAGCAAACACGCAAACTTACTTCGTCCCCACTTTCAAGTTCGTGCCTCATAGCGTTCATACACATAATTTCTCCCGTTTGGCCGTATAGCCTTTTCTGTTTGTTTTCTTGTCTTGTTTTTTGTCCGCCACTACATTCCTCCATGGCAAGGTTTAATTTGTATATACAAATTTAATTTGCGGTCCATGGGAAGAGCCGTTTTAGCGATGCGTCCTGCCCAGCTCTTCGAAACGCCGGTGTTAAAACGGGGGTAGCTGATGAAGAAGAATGTTCTCTATGTGGCTTGTGTGTTTTCTCGTCTACGTTTTGTTTGCAATGTCCTGTACCCAGATATGCACCTATACATAGAGGTGGATGTCGGTATGCACATACCTGTACGTATATATGCATATACTCATTTACTATTTGATTATACATATATATACATATATATATATATATATATATATGTGTGTGTGTGTGTGTGTGTGTGTGTGTGTGTGTGTGTGTGTGTGTGTGTGTGTGTGTGTGTGTGTGTGTGTGTGTGTGTGTGTGCATGGAGAGAGAGAGAAAGAGATGGCGAGGGAAACATATGTGTATATATAGATACATACATACACGCGTGAGTGTGTGGGGTTAGGTAGGGTGGGGAGGCGATCACTAAAATGCCGAAAATGGTAAGACGTTCGCTTTACAACGATGAAATCCTGGATTCAATCGTACTGCATGGTGTCTAGGATTGGTGCCACTTTCTATACACTGACCTCAACCAATAATTGTGACTGAAACTGGGTAGAAGCCCTAGGATATGATTGTACCTCTAATTCAAAGCATACATACTTAACATATGCTGTGTCCCACTGATTGTCCTTGATTCAAAAGTTGATCGAATAACCGTATTCTCTTTCACAAACGACGGAGATCAGACATACATACATACATACATACATATCTATACACATGCATTCATACATACATACATTCATGTACAAGTGTGTGCCTGCACGCGCGCGTACGTGTTTGATTGATTTAATTCTCGCTGCTGAGAAACTCGGAATTTTGAACGTAAGTTTTTCATGCTTGTGTCATCTCACTTTTATTACCCATTTCTAATGATGCGTTTTATATTCCTTTTGTTGTGAAACACATAGCTTGTCAGTATGAATATGTACACACACACACACACACACACACACACACACACACACACATACACACACACACACACACACACACACACACATATATATATATATATATATATATATATATATATATATATATATATATATATATATATATTTATTTATTTATGGGTTTCAGCCAAGTGGCTGCGGTCATGCTGGTGCACCACCGTGATTCTCCGTCTTTATGCTGTGCTCTCTTCACGTTCCTTGCATGGCTCTTCTCCCCCACCTGATATGGTCCAATCAAGAGTTTTGATGGCACATCTGGTGTGTGAGAGAATTTGACATCGCTGCCCTAAACTGCGTCTCATTACGAGCCATTGGTTCGTCTGGTATCGTGGAGAGGAAAGTGTCAAGTTTTGTCTTGAAGACTTCCGCATCAATGTCTTGCATGTCTCTCAAATGTATATATATAAACATACGCACACACAAGGATTGTTTGACGATTTTATGCATGTGTGTGTGCGTGTGCGCGTCTGTTCGTGTGTGTGACTGTAGGTGTATGTGTGCGTGCGTGTGCCTCTGTGAGTGTGCAATGGTGATTATATATATATATATATATATATATACATATACATATATATACATATATATATTTATATATATATATATATATATATATATATATATATATATATATATATATATATATATATATATATATATATATATATATATATATAATAGAGAGAGGGAGAGAGACAGACAGAGAAAAGAAATGGAACAATAAATAACAATGAGAAGTCGATCATAGGTATTAAAATGTCATAGTTTAATTGTAGTTCAGAACCATTTACAGGTGTTTCTGTTTATCAAATCAAAGTAAATTTGCATTTATCTCGTTCCAGTTAACAAACATCGTCAGAATAATTTCAAGGAATATAAATGGGAGAAAAAGGGAAAGGAAAAGGAAAGGCAAAAGTAAAAGGAAAAAGTTCGTTAAGTCTTTAGGCGTACATTTTTGTGACTTTTTGGGTTCCACGTTTGTGTATGTTTCTTCGATTAGATGAATGGTGATATATATATTCATGAATCTAGACGGCCTCTACTTAAAATGAAAACTGAGATCAAGAAGTTCATCAACACTCCAAACAACCTTTGAGCGATGCATCATATCCCTTCGGCAAAACCTAATATTCACCAAACGTCTACCTAGAAAAGACTTTTTAGAAAATTTTCTTCTCACTGATGACCAAGTATATATAAGCTCAGAGATGCTGCATAACTTTACATATCGTCAGAGCGGATGCCTCATACATGCCAGCAAAATGTCATGCACAGTTGTAATCCCAGAAGGCCTTAAAATGACAGCAACAATAACACCCAAATTACTCTATCCTAAAATAATAACCGAGATATTAGCACTCAATTTGAAAGATATATTTTTGTAATACAGGAGTAGATATTAACCACAAAAACCCTGATGCACAAAAGGGATAAAAAAAAAGCAGGTAGACCACCCGGATACGACAACCGCCATATCATAAGTAGCTGCCCAAAAGACTTCCTACGGCACTATTTACCCTGAGATATGATGACCTTAACAGATCTTTATATAACTAAGTCCGCACTGAAAGGATAGTGTTAAGGAGATAAATGAAAGAAGCCACAGTGATGACGAGAGCATAATCACAAATAATTTGTAAGGTTACTAGTAGACTGTCTCATCAAATCATAGATACATTTCAAGCGTCAAGTGGCAGATACGATGTTCTGAGAAAGCGAGAAGAAAGTATGCAGAATAATTGAAACCAGTAATCTATTAAATATTAATATAATATTAGTTTCAAATTTTGGCAATAGCTCAGCAATTTCGAGGGTCGGGGGCTAAGTCGGTTAGATCGATCCCAGTGCTCAACTGGTACTTATTTTATCGACTCCGAAATGATGAAAGATAAAACTGGCCTCGGCAGGAATTGAACTCAGAACGCATTTTGCCCTGCATGCTAACGAGTCTGCCAGCTCGCCGCCACAGATATTAACATAATATGAAAGATGATTGAAAAAGACCACGTCTGGACTGAACAACTAAGTAATCTGCAGTCACTCTATTCGGACTATAATTTCAAATTCCTACCAATAGTTATTGAAACACTCGAACGTTTGTCTAATTGCTTCAATACCTATCAAGAGAACCGGGATTCACAAAACCCGAAAGAACACGCCTAATGGGATGATTATATCTTTAAGCTACCAAAGTTACAGTCAAAAAGGCCTAAAAGTACAGCATCATATATGAGATTCACATACGCAATGCCATCAACGTCTGCACTCATGTGCACACATGCACATACATGTGTATATGCATAGAAGTGTACATCCATACATGCTCACATACATTTATATACACATACAACATTACTCTATTTTTAAGTATGTCCAAATTCCAGTCAAAGTGCCTGGTTTCTAGACTAAAACGACACTTTCGTCTCGGGAATATGTAAAATAAACCAAAGATAAACAGAGATAAACACTAATTTGTGAATTTAAGTCGTTTTCTCAACTCTTAGATGTTGATACAGTTTCTCGGCTAAAGAATTCAAACGAATACTCTCAAAAAATAATTAAGGAAATAATAATTATTTATTATACGTATTATTCATATATTATTATATTGCAACTATATATGTTACTAATTAGCGGGAAGGAAATATCAAATGCAGATGTATTCGCCAACTAAATCCTTTCATGTTAGTTTTAATTCACTTTACAGTTGTATTTTCTCTGTATACGTTTAGCATTTGGGAATTAAGACAGGAATTTCTGTGAAAGATTACAGGCAAATACAGCGACCAACATCTTGCTTCAGAAGGATTTGCCGTCCCAACATGTCCCCCAAATTCGTTTATATATAAAGCTTTATCTTTTTTAATATCGGAAAAAAAACTATCGCACTCTAGAAAATAAATAAAAAGAAATCCGGAAAACATCCAAGAACAACAGACGAGTAACATAGACGTTTCATGATATTCACTCTCGACGACTAAGCAAACAGGTTTCTGTTTCCTGCTGAAGCTATCAGAATTCACGTAAGTTTATACTATATTTACAATATGAATTAAAGTCATAACATTTCACGTTTGCATCGAATTATAGAACATTTCTGTATCCTTAAAATAAACTAATATTATTTATAAACCATTTGTGAACCTGTGAAAGAGCGCAAATTTTATCGAGTAAACTGATAATTAGACAACACATAGGATCGGTGTTTTACTCAATGTAATAGAAAACAAGTGAGAAATTATAGAATTTTGCTTTCTTGTTTATCTTGATACATGTGGCTCTATTTCAAAAACTATGAGAAATTTTACTGATAAGCGAACATAGAGATGTACAGTCGTACCATATCATTACATATTCTGAAAGACAACATTCCATTTCTTTCTAAGTAAATATAGACTGCTTTTATGTTTGACATTTGTAACAGGACATAGAACATGCCATATATGTTATGATCTGAGGAGACATTACGGCAATTATTAACTTTCAAACCTTTCGAGACATGTAGGGAGAACCACAACCTAATAAATCGCGGCTTTTGTGGTTCTAGAGCCGGAAGCGGCATATAAACTCAATTTATTATCCTCAAATTGGCATAACCATCCCTCAAATACTTGCAACAACTGCATCGACTTCTCTAAAGGCCCCAAAACACCAGGTTGCGATGGTGAACTCTGCGAAAGATTGTGTCGTAGGAACAGCCTGACACCTGATGCTAGTGATAGAAAGTAGAGAAACTCTTGGTCATTTTACACATACACCGATCTAATGCTAACCCATTTTCTGGAACACATAAAACCATTTTTTGCAACGTATCAATCGTTAATAGAAGTGGTTGGCTACAGTTATATCGTAATTGATAGTAGTAACACTATCGGTATATCCTGTGAAGAGCATCCAAGGCGAAGACAGTTGTGCATTAGTTCAATCAACTGCATAGCGTTGGACTGAGTTATAATTGTATCATATCAATTTAGAATTACTTAGAAATGGAATTAGAGTAACAGACGAGCTTACTTTCGATTATCTACAAATTCAATGACCTCAAAAAGGTCAATTTACACTGAATATAGAAGAGTACGTATAATAGTCTTAGAATGAATCATACAGTATGTAATTCAATAAATATATTAGGGAATATACGTATATAACCATATAGTTATGTATAACTGTGTACATGCATATACATACATACATAAACACACACACACACACACACACACGCACGCACACACACATACACTCACACATACACACACACACACACACATATATATATATATATATACATATACATAGATAGGTACATACACACACGCACACACACACGCACACACACACGCACACACACACACACACATATATATGTATATATGTATATATATATGTATGTATATATATATATATATATATATATATATATATATATATATATATATATATATATATATATATATATATATATATATATATATATATATATATATATATTTGTAAATATATATATTTGTCGCTGTATGTATGTGTATACATATACATATTTATGTCGCCTGTATGAGCATCGAGTTGTTCGATGACCTGAACAACATACTCATTGAATTAATTTGTGAAGTGGCCTGTTAAATCCTAGGAAATGTGTACACGAATTTAAAATCAGAAGATATAGAATAAGTAAATATGTAACTGTGATAGCTGAGTGCGATTGAATCAAATGAAACTATTGTGAGCATGCATTGTTGTTGTATATCATTAAAACAAACTGATGATTGCGTCCATTAGTGAGTCCGATACCGTAAGATGTTGAATTTACATATAGGAGCCGTTCGTATATATGCAGACGGGTTTTCATATGCATACGAGCGTGCCAAGACACACAAGAAAATACTAAACGCACTGGACAGACGAGAACATTGTGGTTATATATATCTGCACAGAAATGCCTAAGAAAAGAGACAAATTTTCATTGTTGTACATGTGTATTAATTCCGAAGCCGTATGCGTGTGAATGTATAATTAATAACGTCACTAGATTCAAGGAATTATGAGTTACAAACGGGCCAGAGCAATGTTAAGCGAGAAACAAATTAAAAAGGAAGTTGGGTTAAGACAATAGAATAGTAATACAGTGTCTCTCAGTCTTGTGTGTATTTGGATTGAAGCATGTGGTGATGCCATCTGTTACCGAGGGAGAGACTCTCCGAAGTCTATATGCGGATTGCTCTCTCTCTCTCTCTCTCTCTCTATATATATATATATATATATATATATATATATATATTTATCTCAATCTCTCTCTCTTTCTTTCTCTCTGTATATATATATATAAATATATATATATATATATATATATATATATATATATATATATATATATATATATATGCCTATATACATATATTTATATATATATAAACAATATATGAGTATATGCATATATATGTACATGCATGTACATACCTTCATCTACATGTACATATAGATACATTACTGGGTACATGACGTGGCAAAAGGACATGGACAAAATGATAAACAAGGTACAACAAAGAAGCAAGCCACATAGAAACATCTCCTTCATCAGCTGCCACCATTAAAACACCGGCGTTTCGAAGAAATAAGGCAGTACGCGTTCGTTGAAATGGTTCTTCCCACGAACACAAATTACATTATTTTCGTGGAGGGTAGTGGTGGACGGAAAACAAGACAGGAAAACGAAACGGCCTATATACATATATATAAATTTATACCTATATATATATATACATACATATACATACATATACATACATACATACATATATATATATATATATATATTGCCGGAAGCTCGTCGAAACGCCGGTGTTAAAACGTGGGTAGCTGATGAAGTAGAATGTTCTCTATGTGGTTCGTGTGTTCTCGTCTACGTTTGTTTGCAATGTCCTGTACCCAGATATGCACCTATACATACAGGTGGATGTCGGTATGCACATACCTGTACGTATATATGCATATACTCATTTACTTTTGTTTATATATATATATATATATATATAATTAAGATATAAACTCAATTTAAGCAATCATACTCATAGTTATAATTTCGACTTAAAATGCGTATACATATATTAATAATACATATCGACACATATGAATATTTTTTAATGTATTTAGAGAATATAAATATATTAAAACATTTTATCCTTATATTGGAAGTAATATATATATATAAATATACATAAATATACATGTAAATAAAACCCATGTGGGATACGTATGGAAGGGAGTGTGAGAAGAAAAATGTGATTTTATGAGGCTACCTTTCGTGATGAATGCGACATTGCCCGCATGGTCTGTAAAATATTTTATTAATTTTTCTAACAAGAATATTAGTATTTCTGATATAAATTCCAATCACATTCGTTTCCTTAGCAGTAATTCTAAGATTAAAAACTCTGTTTATCAATATAAAATTACTTCCAGTTCTGACGTCTTTGTTTACATAGGTAATTCTTCATCTCAGTTATCCAAAAGAATATCTAACCCTTACTCTACATTTAGACATGTCAATAAACGCAACATAAATTAATTTGGTCTCTGAAGGAATATAATAAATAATTTGATTTGGAATGGAATATTCTATTTAGGTCCTTTCCGTATGATAAAAGCAAATCTCCTTGTCCGCTCTGTAACGAAGAACTCTATCTTATCCTGTTCTCAGAGAAGTCTCTTATAAACAGGTTTAAGAAAACACTTTGTAGTTGCAGACATTGGCAAAAACATACCTTTACTTCCAAAAACATACCTTTACTTCTACAAGTCTATGAAATTCGACCTTTAACTGTCTTCTTACATTTCATTTCCACTAAATATATCTATTTCCACGCCTTTACGCTTTATTCACATTCATCTATCGCACTACATTGCTCCACTCTTGGTTTTCTGCTAATTTCTTTTTTTCTCCTCCTTATCTTTCTCTCAATTGTATTTGACGTTAAATCTATTAACGATTTTAAAAAAATAAATTGCCAGCGTCTCCTTCATCATATACGCAGTCATCACATTCGGTTAAAATGACCTTATTGGTGTGTTTTATTTTTCTCTTTCTTTACCTGATGCGAACATCGCATTGTTTTCATTATTTTATTCCCTCTGAAAAAATGTCCACGTTGCCTTCGAAACATGTCGGAAGTATAAAGATTTAAATAACATCTGCGTTTAACTCCATTTCTTTATTTATCTGTTATGCAAAAACATTTCACTAAACCCTGGAATTTCCACCTCTATAAGTAGGCTGGAACTTAAGTACTTAGGTGAATTTTTTGCTACCCTGATAACTATTTATTTATATTTTCCGTGTTATTTGCAAACATGAAAAAATATACATACATTTATACACACACACACACACACACACATAGATATACATATATATAATTATGGTAAATTCTGTTAAGAACGTAGTAGAGTACAGTATAAGGCTTGTCCACCTTCAGATTCACCCTGTGCCATCCAGTAATAGTATGATGTGTACTTCCAGGTTTGCGTTTCATTGCATTATAAGATCTAGTTGTGTTTCCTCAGGCGATATGTAAATAATGTCTCTGCAAGTTTAAAATTTTCGGCTTCAAGAACATCCTATCTGTTTGTTGTGGCCTGAAACTAGTAGTAGTCACCGAGCTTATCGGAGTGTTTTGTTTTCCTCAATTATATACATATATATTTATATTTATATATTTGATCCTTTATATTGAACACTCAATATTTCATCTACATTCAATACTTTATATCATGGTGCCATCCATTTTTATTTTATTTTATTTTATATTATATATTGTATATTATATTATATATTGTATATTCCATATTCTATACCCCACATTGGTTCTGCAGGAATATAAATAACACATAAAAAAAGACAATGTTGGAACTCTTTTAAACAAAATAATATATTCCTCTATACACAATCATACAAAAAAAACCTTTTTTGTATTTATTTTTACTCGCATATATATATATATATATATATATATATATATATATATATATATATATATATTTTCTCCGTGTTTTTCTCCTTGTCTCCGTATTCTTTCTGTTGAAGAGCGTAGCTCGAAACGTCAAAGACTTTCCGTATTCCCGAGCGTCATACTAATATATCCTTTTGTTATTTACACCACCTGTCCTCGTCTGTTGTTATTATTTGTATATTCTCCCATATATATATATATATATATATATATATATATATATATATATATATATATATATATATATATATATAAATAAACATAAATATAGATATATATACACACAAACACACACACGCATACACATACACATGCATACTCACTTCGATGTATCTCAGCTGAGCCAGTAATCGAACGGTCTGGTGATAGTTTAGCTGTTTAGCTGGCCGAAACTTGGAAGTCATTGCAAGAACTATACTTGTTAAAAATAATCAATACGAACTCTCGAGGTATTTAGTAATCCTTGAGTGAAATGTAACATTATGTTTATAATAATTTAACATAGAAACAAATATTTATACTGATAGATAGATAGATAGATAGATAGATAGATAGATAGATAGATAGATAATGACTACGTTTGTTAAAGTATCCTTCTTTACTTCTGATAGTCTAGTGAGTGCCTTACAGGATATTAGATAGTTATACATTGTCTGCACCATTTGAATATTCATATAATATTTATATAAGAATTATCACGATAATACTATGTAGTTATTTAGTGTGTGTTTTATTTCATTAACTGTAATTATGAAGATGTTATGCACATATTTTATTTTATATACGCTATACGATTAAGAATATGATTTATAAGTTGTATAATACTCACTACATGAATATTGCTTTCAAATTTTAATTCAAGAGAAGCAATTATGGGGGAGGAAATGAAATAAGTGGGCTACATCGACGTCAATGCTCGAATGATACATATTTTATCGACCCCGAAAAGGATGAAGGGCAAAATCGACCTCGGCGGAATTTGAGTTCAGAACGTGTAGACAGACGAAATGACGTCAGGCGTTTTAGGCTGGCGCGCTAACAATTCTACCAGTTCGCCGCATAAGTACATTCAGGAGGAGAGGGCTAGTCGATTATATCAATCCCAGTGTTTTCACTGGTACTTAATTCATCGACTCTGAGAGGATTAAAGGCAAAGTCGACCGCGGCGGTAATTGAACTCAGAACGTAGCGACGGGTGAAATACCTCTAAGCACTTTGTCCAGCGTGCTAACGAATCTGCCAGCTCGCCGGCTTACTCACTGCATAACTATCATTCACAAATTATATAAACCATTTAATATTTGCAAAGGTTATAATCTGGATGAAAACTGGATTATATCACAGTAAGAATTGAATTCATACCATAAGGAGAAGTAACTGAATACTATAAGAAATGAAATTTCGTCCATTTCTTTACAGTTTATTCGACCAACAACACTCCACCGCAGTATGCATAAAACTTTCTACAATATGTGTCGTATAAACGAGAAATCCGTTTGTTCTCGTTCAAGTAAAGTTTTGTTTACGCTTAGCGGAGATTACTCTAAAGATTTTTGACATACTAAAGTGACATGTTTAATTATTAGCAGAGCAGCTATTCAATTTTTACTGCCACTCCATGGGCGGTAATATTCACACATTTATTTCGTAATATGCACGGTTCCTCACTGCACACACACGCGGACGGACGAACGGACGGACAGCACACACACGCATGTGTATATACACACTAATGTGCAATTACATATGCATATACCTTTATATACATACATGCATATATATATACTTACACGCACACACATATATATATATATATATAAACAAATAAATATATATATGTATATATATATATATATATATATATATATATATATATATATATATATATATGTATATATACGTATATATATATATATATACATATATATATATATATAAACAAATAAATAAATATATATATATATGTATATATACGTATATATATATATATATATACATATATATATATATACATTTTAAGAACATGTTATATATGTTATACATGTATACACATTCAAATATATATATATATGTGTGTGTATGTATACATATATTTGTATATGTTATACATATATACACACTCATGTGTGTATACATATATACACACACATATATGTGTGTGTGTATGTGTATGTACATAATGGCAGACTGACAGGATTATCAATATTTATCTGTATGCGTTTATAGAGACCATGATACGCACACACACAAGCATATGTTTTCATATGTGTGTGTGTGTGTGTGTGTGCCGCAATACACAGAGATGTATATGTATTTTTGTGATTGTGTGCGCGTGAAGAAGAGAGCGTATGCACCTGGCGTTTCAGTTTAAATACATACATTACTCCAATTCTCTGATTCTTTTTGTATGTAAACACTTTAGTCTGAAACTTCATGTATATATATATATATGTATATAAATATGTATATATATTTATATATACATATATATATGTATATTGACATATACATATATATATGTATATGTATATATACATGTATATATGTGTATGTATGCGTGTGTATATGTTTGTGTGTGTGTGTAAAAGCTTTGCTAACACATACATGTGGGTGTTTGCATAAATACCTATTGATATAGATATACATAAACATAATGTATGTATTATGTGTGCAGTTGTATGTATACATTCGTATGTTCATATCTATAAATGTAATATGTACGCGCACATGTGTGTATGACCATTCACAAACAGAGACACACACTCACACACGCATACACACACACACAAACACACAAACACACACACACACACACACACACACACACACACATATATATATATATATATATATATATATATATATATACGCGTATATTTATATATGTATATACATACACTTGTATCTATGAATACGTTCATAAGTGTACATGTATGTATGTACATATATATACATATATATATATATATATATATAGATAGATAGATAGATAGATAGATAGATAGATAGATAGATAGATAGATAGATAGATAGATAGATAGATAGATAGATAGATATGTGTATATATGTATATACACACAGACACACATGTCCGTATGATATTTATATGTGCGCACCCTATTTATATATCCGTGTGTGAGTGTTTATGTTTGTCTGCATATTTATGCGTATGTTTCTAGACAGAGATTTCTGCTGTTCCCCTTACTTCCGCAGTGTTTCAATTGGTGACGTCATATGGTGGGCTATGCAAGTAAGAACTAAACGAAATTATTAATTGCTATCTGGTCATGTATTCTCAATGCCATTCTGAAGAGAGAAATAGCTAACATCTGGGTGGGCTCCCGACACTTTCTGTTTTGTTTTTTTTTTAATCATAATTTTAAGGAATCACGTGTAGACATTTCAGTCGTAAACTTTCAATAAATAAGTTTAGCTCAGAAATGGTAACCGCAATAATGAATTTATTACAAAAAGAACAAAAGAGTATTTATGACTTCAATTAACATTCACTTAAGTGTAGCAATGATGTTGTTAGTTCATCTTTCACTATAACTTGTATTATCTGGTGTTTCTAAGTAAAATCATGTTTTTTTTTCCTGTTCCCGTGATAATAAAATAAGCACCGATAATATTAAAAAAATACGATTTAATCATTTGTACTTCTCACGTAGTATGTTCTTCAAAATTCCTTCAGTCGATCAATATTTTTTGCGGTGTAAAATAAGCGGGAACTAGTTTTTTTATATATATTTTGTCCAGTATGCTAGTGTTCCGCTAGCTCGCCGTCTTAAATTCAATACCTATATATATCAACATCCATTTATGAACCGGCGTGGAATCCTCTTCGTGGGCAGTTAAACTGTAAATCTCGTTGTCATTTTAAGAACATCGGTTAAACGCATTTCGTAATACACTCCAAAAAGACGTGAATACCACATGGTCTTTTAATACTTATAGATTAGTTCCATCGGGTGTGTTGCCGTCAATGGTACACACTTTCGCGTCGCGTTAAAAGAACTACTCATCGATAACCAGCATTTTCTTTCACACGTTATATAACAATAGTAGTTAACTATAACGTACAAGATGCGCATGATATCATATAACACTAAATATTTTACCCAGGGAGGCAAACACAATTGACCCAGAGAGGTAATTCTCAACGCGGTTGCCGGTCTGGTAGATATAGCAACCAAATTTCACTCCAATTTCACCCCGCCATCTTAAAGCTATGCAGGAATGTCGTATGAGATACATAGTGTACGAATGTAAGGCAGAAAAATTTCGCTTTCAAAGAGTTTAGACAAAGGTCTTCGCGATCACCACCGATGTGTCAATACGACAATATCATTTTAACAACTCCTTTGTTTAACTAGGCTTAAATGTGTTGTATTCTATAGGTACAAGGCCTGAAATTTTGTGCGAAGTGGTAGTTGATTACATAAAGTCCGGTGCTTGACTGGTACTCATTTTATCGACCCTGAAAGGGATGTAAGGTAAAGTCGACCTCGATGGAATTTGAAATCAAAACATAAATCCAGAGGATATACCGCTAAGCATTTCGTCCGGATTGCTAACGATTCTGCCAGCTCGCTGCTTTAAATAGGCTATACATTAGCAGTAACTCGTTTCATCCATTGATGTTTCCAACTATTATGGCTTTGGTCACACTGGAACCGTAGGCATTTTTTGCACTACATTTTCATGCTAAAATTTCAATTTCAATTTTAGTATATTGCCTGGTGTATTTAATATTTTCAAATTTGAAGGCTACGAGCTGGCAGAAACGTTAGCACGCCGGGCGAAATGCTTAGTTGCATTTCGTCTGCCGCTACGTTCTGAGTTCAAATTTCGCCGAGGTCGACTTTGTCTTTCATCCTTTCGGGGTCGATAAATTAGGTACCAGTTACGCACTGGGGTCACTGTAATCGACTTAATCCCTTTGTCTGTCCTTGTTTGTCCCCTCTATGTTTACCCCTTGTAGGCAATAAAGAAATAAGAAACGTTAGCACGCCGGGCGAAATGCTTAGCGATATTTCCTCTGTCTTTATGTTCTGAGTTCAAATTCCGCTGAGGTCGACTTTGCCTTTCATCCTTTCGGAGTCGATGAATTAAATACCAGTTGCATACTGGGTCGATCTAATCAACTGGCCCCCTCCCCCAAAATTTCGGGCCGTGTTCCGAGAGTAGAAAAAATATTTTAAAATTTACTTTCCTTCAACTATACTTCTTGATAGTCATATTTCCATAAACTTTTTGACAATCATCAATATTCGTGCTTGCTAGTAATTTTTTCCATTAATTCTATGACAATCGTCAATATTCGTGCATTCTTAATTTCCGCATCACTCAATACTAAAGCTGTTCTACGTTGCAAAACCTCTATTTAAGTTGATTGATAAGTTCCTTTGCCGAACATTTTATGAAGCTTCTCTTTAGAGAAGTACAATCCTTTAGGCATTAAGTTAAACAACTTAGGATAACCGAAGATACGGGTGTTGGCAGTGTAAGGACCTAACATAGTTATGTTATGAAATTATTCAAAACACATATACTTACATATATATACAAAGTGGCCCAAAAGTAGGTTTACAGTAATTCAACTATCTCTTTCGCGTTCAAATATTAACAGCTTAGCTCTTAATTATAAAAAAAAAATATCAAACCATTATTCTATGCTAATTTAGTTAATTTTGTCAAGCTCCCTTTTCAGCTTGTAAGATAGAAATTTAAATGTAATAAAATGTTCTAAAAGAAATTTAAATTGACTACGTGATAACTGTAAACATACTTTTGGGCCACCATGTATATATATATATATATATATATATATATATATATATATATATATATATATATATATATATATATATATATATATATATATATATGTATGTATATATATATATATATATATATGTATGTATATATATATATATATATATATATATATATATATATATATATATATATATATATATATATATATGTATATATGTATGTATATTTACATAAATGCATACGTATGCATATATATATATATATATATATATATATATATATATATATATATACATATATATTTATATACGGTATATATAAACACTCATGCACGTGCATGTACATTTATTTGCATGGACATACCGGTTCTTGTCAGGCTTAGAAAGAATTAACATCGGACAAAAGATTTATTTAACACTCGTATTAGTGCTTTTACAAACTTTATCAAATAAGGTTTACATAACCGTCTGGTAATATTCGAGATACAAAGATCATGGGAAAAAGCATTTTATCAGCAGACAATTTTCACATACACACACACACACACACACACATACACACACACACACACACATACACACAAACAAACTTATACACACGCACAATCACACATATCCATTAATGTATATGGATATATAGACATATAGGCATAGACGCACAAAAACAATTATCTATGTGTGTGTGTGTATGCATGTATGTATTTATATTGTGTATATAATATATATTCATTTATATATATATAATATATATGTTATATTATAAATATGTATACATATATATATATATGTACATGCATACGTACATGCATCCATGCATGTGTGTATATATATATATATGTATGTGTGTGTGTGTGTGTGTGTGTGTATGTGTGTGTGTGTGTACATACGGACGTACACACGATTTCAGAAGTACGCATACTTATGGGCACACATGTATAGAGATATGCAGGCTTACATTAATCTCTGTACAAGTATAAGTATGTATACCAAACATTGCATAATAAAACAAAATGGTAATAACATACGAGGCTTTAATTGCAATTTTTCATGAACCGAAGGCGGTTACTGACAAGTATATTACTTCTGCAGGCAAAAGCAATTTAGCATCTAATTTGTTTGCATCAAATAACAACTGTTGCACTGTAATTTATCTAAACGTCTGCCAGGTGGTAGTTATGAGAGGACTTAGTAAATGAACGCTACAAACAAAATTCTCCATCCGGTAAGTAAATTCAAACGAGCTGAGATGAAACCTCGCTAACAGCTAGCACCGTTATTTATTTCCTCTTTAATCATTTGAAGCTTCTTATGTCTGGCTACTGTTTGTTATAATTATCTGTTTTGTTGAGAATTTTTTCGCGTCAACCCTTTATTATTGACATTTGTTTTTCTTCATTTGTTGTCTTTTTTATTATTTTGTTATGCTGAATGGATATTGAAAGTAAAATATGAAAGGATAGGAATAGAAAATAGTTTATTTTAATTGGAATATTTCAAATGAATACAATATACATGCATATATGCGCATATATTTATGTGTGTGTGTGTGTGTGTGTGTGTGTGTACATGTATGTTATATATATGTATATATGTATATATATATATATATATATATATATATATATATATATATATATATATATATATATATATATACATGAGTGTATGTGCATACATGGGTATGTATGTACATATAGCAAGTAACAAAATGGAAATTGGGATTAGATGGAAATATATAAAAAAAATAAAAGATTAAACAAATATGTATGTACATACATACGTATATGTATGTATATATATATATATATATATATATATATATATATATACATACATATATCTGTGTGTATATATATATATATATATATATATATATATATATATATATATATATATATATATATATATTTGTGTGTGTGTGTGTATATATATATATATATATATATAGATAGATAGATAGATAGATAGATAGATAGATATACACACGCGCGAGTTTCTGAAGAAAAAATGAAGCTTGCAAACAAAACAAGAAGTAAAAGTGACTTGCGTTCCGCTCGGCTAATAAGACAGACCTACCCCAAAAAGTTAAAAGCTAAAAATCTGAACAGCGAAAAAATTACAAAACACACAACAGGAGAAAACAAGCAACAAACAAACAACAAATTGAATATACGGTACGCTGAGTCTTGTTTAGATTTCGCTCTACAGTAATTTATTAAGAATAAGTCAGAAGTGTAATGAGTGATGTAGAAAAGTGGTAAGAATCCGGTGAGTTGCATAACTAAGAATCATGTTTACTTTTTATTTTCTCTTATCTCTTGATAAACATAGAATTTTAATTATGGCAGGAAGAGATAACGCGTTTTTAAATCAATTTTCTGGTTTGTTTTTAGCTATGTTGATCTGTGTTCTTCTGAGTTTTTATTTATTTGCTTTTTTTTTGTTTATTTGTTCTTTTCTCTTTTATCTTTTACTTGTTTCAGTAACTAGACCGCGGCCATGCTGGGGCACCACCTTGAAGAGTTTGTAAACGAATGAATCGACCCCACTACTTTTTCATTTTTTCCAAAGCCTGGTACTTAGGCAATCCGTCTGTTTGCCCAACCGCTATGTTATGCGGACGTAAACAAACCAGCACCAGTTGTCAAGTGGTGGTGTGGGACTAACACAGACACGAAAACACAGACGCAAAGATATATGCATGCATATATACTATGGGCTTTTTTCAGTTTCTGCCTACCAAATCCACTCACAAGGCTTTTGTCGGGCCGAAGCTATAGTAGAAAACACTCGCCGAAGGTGCCACGCAGTGAGACTGAACCCGGAACCATAGGGTTGGTTGGGAAGTAAGCTTTATTTTGTTTTTTTTTTTTCATTTTCTGGTCTAGACTAAGTGTGGTTTCCATGACCTTCGCAGGGTATCCGGGATCGGAGAAATCAGTGTAGTTAATGATATACAATCAAAACAACTCCAATGGAACGGCAGCAGTGTAAAGGACAGGCAGGAAGGGATTTTCTGAGGACGACATTCTGAATAAAAGTAGGTATGAGTGTAAGTGTGAAGAAATGATCTGTGGACTAGCCAAATCACGGATATAATCGAGAGTGGGAAGAAGAGTAACTATGGCTGCAGGAGTAACTATGACGAGATCTGTCAGTACCGAGAAGTAGTAGCTACCGTAATAACTGTAGAAAAAGCTGAATGAGAAGACATCTTGCCTAAGGGATAAAGGTTTGTAGGTGTTGGTCAGGTAGTTCATGCCAAACAGGCGGAAACCCGTTTTATGTTGTCTAGTATTTATGTGAAGAAGCAATATTTGATCGTAGGACTTACGTGAGTTTTTCGTAGGGTCACTAAGAGTTGAAAGCTGGAAGTATTTGCTGACTCCAAAGATGAATTCCATTCTTTGTGACAATGTCATTTCTATTAGGATTTACAATGTTATATATTGTAGTATTCATCGCCGTCGTCGTCATTTATCATCATCATCGTCATCATCATCATCATTGAATCCGACGTTGTCGCCGTCGTCATCATCATCATTATCATCATCACCATAACCATCGTCATCCTTGTCACCATTATCATTATCATTATCGTAGTCACACCATCAACATCGTTATCATTATCGTCATCATTCCAATTACTTGCATCATCATCCTCATCTTCAGCAGCAGCAGCAGCAACATTGCACGTGATATAGTCGTCGTTGTCAGCATTATGCTCATTATCCTTATCCTCATTATAGTAATCGTTACCTTAACACCATCATTGCTACTACAGCCATCATCATCATGTTAAACATCATTTTCTCTTGTACAGCTAATTCTTTTGATCAAACGAAGCATTTCTACTTTGTAACTCTACCTACTAGAAACAGCAGCCAAATCTTCCTGAGACCACCTCTGTTCATATTTTTTAAAAATAGGACAGGTGATATAGTGAAAGACTATTTTTTTCTTTCAATAGATTTACATTATAATACCAAATTATTCCATGCATGGTTGTGTGGTAAGAAATTCGCTTTGCAGCCACTGGGTTTCGGGTTCAGTCCCACAGCGTGGCATCTTCGACGAGTGCCTTCTTCTATGACCCTAAATTTGGAAGACGGAAACTGTGGAAGTCCGTCCTATATGCGTGTGTTTGTGTCTGTTTTTGTCCCACCACTACACAGCTTGACAAAGGCGTTGGTTAGTTTACGTTCTTGTGATTTAGCGTTTCGGCAAAATAATCGATAGAATGAATACCAGACTTTAAAAATGAATACTGGCGTCACACTGTTCGGTAAAAGGACTTCAAGGCAGTCGCACAGCATTGCCGCAGTCCAATGCCGTAGTCCAATGCCGCAGTCCAATGCCGCAGTCCAATGCCGCAGTCCAATGCCGCAGTTCAATGCCGCAGTCCAATGCCGTAGTCCAATGCCGCAGTCCAATGCCGCAGTCCAATGCCGCAGTCCAATGCCGCAGTTCAATGCCGTAGTCCAATGCCGTAGTCCAATGCCGCAGTCCAATGCCGCAGTCCAATGCCGCAGTCCAATGCCGCAGTCCAATGCCGCAGTCCAATGCCGCAGTTCAATGCCGCAGTCCAATCCAGTAAAATAAATAAATTCTTTAAATAAAAGGTGCTAGACGTAGAAATAGAACACTTAAACGATACAATCAAAATGCAAACAACGAACAAAAAAGTAACAAAAAAGAAAACAAGATTAAAATTATTACCCTAGAAAACATAGAGAACATAGGCCACGGAATTAGACGTGATACTTGCAGAACAAGTTAAATAACAAACCATAACGAAGCAAAACCCTAAAGCACTTATAGACAATTGTGTATGAAAAATTGAATTTGAAGAACAAAATATGAGAAAATATGAGGACGACTCAGAAATCGAATGTTGTAAATATAAAAATTAATGAATATCAAAAAAGGAACTAATTAGATTATTAAAACGAAGAGCTAAGTATGGACTTATAAAAATCCCTCTTAATTATAAAAGTTAATGTTAAAATAGCTACAATAAAAGCGTCAATTATACACTTTTATTTGTTGCTATTTTAATGAGTATCTAGAAAACTTATCTAAGAAACTTATCAAGAAAGCATGCGAATATTAATCTTAATAGAGCATACAAAATATTATATGCAACAGCAATGTAGTTTCAATTGAAATATGAGTGTTCCCTCAAGATCTCTCAACAAGCAATATCAAAATAATTGAATAATGTGGATAGCAAACATACACAAAATAAACGGAAAAATGTTATGCTCTCAATCCCTAATGACATCAAGGCAATTGAAAAACAAAAGACAAACGCTATAGAAATATAACATAAAATAGCATTCAAAGATTTAAAATTCGCATGAGGCTGGAAATTTCAGTTAATTGCAAAGAATTCGTTGCTATGAGGAGCAACGATTCTTTGAACAAAACAAATAGCTCAACTATACCCCCAAAAGATTTTATCAATAACTAAGAAAAGATAGCATATAAAACATTACAGTACCAATAGCAAGAAGATTTGAAGAATTCCAGGGAGATGTTTAGATAGCAAAAGACCTACAATGGACGAGATTATCAAAATAATATCTCGGCGCCAGAATAACTCAGAATACCTCAAGTGCTACACACAGCGAAAACCTATAATGCATCAGGAAATAATAAAATCCCAAATTCCAGGTTGGAATATTTATCAAGCTCACGTAAAGTACTGCCAAAAGTATTTCACAGTATATTGAAAGAAACCGGAAACAACACCTGACTGTTTGGAAAGCCATCAGAAATATAAACATGTTTTTCTACAGTTTAAAAACCTTTTAATGTGATAAGAAAAAGAACTGACACTCCGTCGATTGCGACGACTAGCGTTCCAGGTGGTCTAGTCGAGGGAACAACCTGATCGTGAACTTAACGTACAAGTGGGCGATACTCCACAGACACGCGTAACATTAACATAGTTCTCTGGGAGATTCAGAGTGACTTAGAAAGAGACAAGGCGGCGCATTGAAATATAAGTATTACTCATTTCTGCTAGCTAAAGCTGGAGCAACTTATGATAAAGTGTCTTGCTCAAGGACATAACGCACCGAGCTCGGGACCTTGCGACCATGAGCTGAAAATCCTAACCACGAAACCACGCGCTTTCACTAAAGTGCAATAATATCAAGAATTAAAGAAATATCTGGGAGAAAAAAAAACTTTCGAGAACGGAAAGGATGGTGTGAAAATTCATCTTGTAGTAAAAACATAACTGAAATCGAAGACTGTAAAAGATATGGCCCTTCTGTCACCTACAGCTTTCACAATCAGAAGGCCTTTGACAATCATCCATCTACATGAATTGTGTGAAGAATAACTCCACTAATTTACAACATGACATTAAGATATTTAAACGACATATTACACTAGGCTACAATCCCATACAAATACTACAGGTGCAAAATTAAACCGTTCGTAGATATGAAAGATCCGGTTTTTCGCAACTCTTGATAAACAAATGGAAACACCGCCGAAATTGTACAAGGATTTACTGCAAGAAATGAAACGAAATTCCAATTAGGAAAATGAACAAAAGCGAACGTGTAAATAGATTATTACTTAAAAACCCTAATGTCAGGTTTCATGAAGAAGGCAAAATATGATGAATGGATTAAACACAGGCTGTTAAATACAAATTATTGATCAAGAGTGAATACAAATATGAATGATTAAAACAATTAAGAGAGGAATAGTTAAATTCAGAACGTATTAGGCCATCCCAGTAATATTATTGTCGTAGAAATCTCAGCGAACCAGTCAGTGAAATAATAGGAATAAATAGAAAATTAAAAATAATGACTAAATTTTGAATAAAACACCATCAATTGAATATAGTATGATTGTACTTAACAAAAACAGAAAGAAGTTGGAGAACCGTGTCATTAGAAGTATTTATAGGATTATCTATTGTAAAACAACAAAAATATGTATCAATGGGAAATAGTTCGATGCGAGTTTATACTGCACTACCAGTTACACCGCCATGTTCCCGAGCTGTGTAAAAGAGAGTTTCATAGGGATTTAGAATTGTGTTTCTTGGAAAGATTACTCTAGTCGATTGTAGAATTTGTTTCTTTGTTTCTTATAGTATTTTGTGTTTCGTAGTAATTCAAGAAGCTGCAAAGCACAAACAAAACAAAAATGTAGAAGATACAAAGAGAAACTGAAGTCAAACACTTTTAAACCGAGAGGAATTATTAGAAAATGAGACACAAAATTAGTTACTTTACACTTTCCAAAAACAATATCAAGAAAACCCTTTCTATGCTGAAACTGGACAAAAGGACAGCAGCATAAGATTAGATTAAAATATCTCAGAACTGATTGTGAAGATACAATGCATAGTGTAGAACATTATTGTTTGATCAAATCTTTCTCATTTGAAACCACAGAAAGCATGCACTGAAGCAAAATATATTAAATAACTTCGGAATATGCAGAGATTGGAGAGAAACAATTACCACAACACGAGCATAAATAAGGGGTACAAGGCACGAAAGAATTAGAGCATTTATACACGAGATTATATTAGCATTATAATATAGCAACATAAATGCGATGAACCAATATACGAGACAGAGGATACAATACTACCTGAGTGTATATTATTACCAAGTACCAATAGTAAAGAATGAGTCGTAATCGATGTATCAGTCCCAGCAGAAAATGTCGTATCTCCAAACGAAATGGAGAAATTATTTAAATTATCCAGACCTGGAAACAGAAATAAATTGAATAGGAAGATTGCAAAGATAGACACTAATAATATGCTTGTGAAATATTATAACAGATACAAACAGCTTACATCACCAAAATTCCATAACTTACTCACATATGCAGCATACCATAAATAGGAAGCACACATATATTACCAGTTTACCAGTTTAGTAGTGCTTTGTTAGCTAGCTGTGCTGACTTCAAAACTTCCAGTGAATGTATAGTAAACTGTGAAAATAATGAATGAGTTTTTGTGCACCGACACCGGAAGCTTCAAGGTGTTCGTTCAACCAGCTTAAAATAGCTGCTAAATTTCCATCAAATCTCACGCTGTTTTTGCAAGTGTTATTAATTGAGATTATCCTAACAACCGGAAAACGTATAACTCATACGTTTAAAAAACAAGGATCCATTTCTTACTGGATCGTTCTTATTTTCCAAGACTTTGGATTGACTCATGTTATCGACTTTTGTTGACTTTAGATTATAAAGATTGCTTGAGAAAATCTTGAATCTAATAAGGAAGTTAATTGACGTTTTTCACATCACTATATTGGAAACTGTACCACAGTTGTATTTAGCATATAACTTTACATCTTGGGGTAATATTTCTCAACACCATTTTCTTATTCTTTACTTACTTGTTTCAGTCATTTGACTGCGGCCATGCTGGAGCACCGTCTTTAGTCGAATCAAATCGACCCCAGAACTTATTCTTTGTAAGCCTGGTACTTATTCTATCGGTATCTTTTGCCGAACCGCTAAACACACCAGCATCGGTTGTGAAGCTCTTTGGGGGGACAAATGCAGATACACAACATACACACACATACATATACATATATATACATATATACGACAGGCTTCTTTCAGTTTCGTCTACCAAATCCACTCACAAGGCTTTGGTCGGCCCGAGGCTATAGTAGAAGACACTTGCCCAAGGTGCCACGTAGTGGGACTGAAACCGGAACCATGTGGTTGGTAAGCAAGCTACTTACCACACAGCCACTCCTGCGCCTTATATTCATGATCAACGTTACTTTTTCTTCTTTAATTCTATTCCTACTGAGCAATCTCTTACTCTAGTCAAATTAGGTTGAACTCTTCCACCGAGAAAAGCTAATAAGACTGAAACATGCCCGTTGCTTATAGCAACTGGCTTTTAAAACAAGATTCAATTCTACCTCCGTTATCTTCATTCTCACCAAAATTTGTTTATTGGAGTTACCTCCGATGTTGATTGTTTTTTTTATTTTGTTTTGCTTCTTTTAAGCGGACATGCAGTGGGGTTTGAACGTTCCGCGCAACGTTATCAGTTTTGTCAAAAAATAACGGGCAAAAATACAATGAAGAGAATTGTGTTCTCTTCTCATGACCACATAGCTACATTCAGTTTTCGTTTTTACATTTTTAGCCAATGATCTTTGCAGGACTTCTCGAGACTTGTGAGACTGAGACCGATAATGTCCCTTTTAGACAGTTGCAAGCGAACACCTTAAAAAAAAAACATGAACAATGAGGTGATTCCAGATGGCCGTTACTCTGGAAATGCTTGATAAACCATAGAGATTGGTGGAAAGAAAAAAAGGTGATCGTACTACTAATGAAAGGGATAAGGATGCAATTGGGCCAGTAAGAAGTGCATCAATGTTGTTGACATAAGAGTAGCCAGCTGCGCAGAGCGGAGAGTGTTATAGTATCAACAGAAAGGACAAAGAGAGGAGAGAACATGCCAGTGATCGAGACGCTGAAGCATACCCTTTTGTGATATAATACTAATCAGACGGATGAATCTTCTTTGGATGTAGCCCATGGATGTCAATGTACATAGCAGCAGCACCGTGTCAGGAATGGATATATTTCTCTATTGTGAGCCTCACTTGAGCTTTGTAGAGTATTCACAGTTATTATAGACTAAAAGATTTTCTGACCCTAAAGAGCAAGACTCGTCTTATGATAATTATTCAATGACGGACCATCTACTTTGCTCTTCGGTTATCAGGGAAACCTCCATGTTAACCATGCTTTGCCGTCTAAAATGTGGGAACTTATTGCATTATGTTGCTCGGGTTACATTATGTCTGAAAAAGAAAGTCTGTAAAGATACAGTTGGAGCATCCTTCATTCATTATACGCTAGGTGACTCGTATTAAATAACAACGACAGTGTCCTACTCTAAAACCTTTGCCCGGTTGACTGACAACAACTTCTAATCACCTAAATCATTCAGCTGTCTTCTCGAATGTATTATATGAATTTGCTTTTAAGTGTAACATTAGGATCTGTCTCTCTTTCTATCTCTCTTTCTCTCTCCCCCCTCTCTCTCTCTCTCTCTCTCTCTCTTTCTCTCTCTCTCAGTCACATTTTCACAAACTCTCCCTCTCACTCATTTCTTCTCTCTACCTTTCTCTTCCCACCACGTCTAGTTACGCTCACTTTCTCAAAAACTCCTTAACAACTTTAAAGTTGGCAATACATATTTAGAATAACATTTTGGGTCAACACACTTGTTGCAATGACCATATGAGCATCCCTTTAAAGTTAAATGGATATGTTTTCAACAAGTTATTTTCATGTCATGAAAGTCCCCACGAAGCAGAGATTGCTCAGCAACAATTTCACTTGCAATAAAAACACCAGAAACACTAAGGAGCATATTTGAATCGTTATCAAAATAAAAAAATAACGTGCGTGTATGTGTGTGTGTGTGTGTGTGTGTGTGTGTGTGTGTGTGTGTGTGTGTGTGTGTGTGTGTGTGTGTGTGTGTGTTTAAATGCAGTAGAGCTAAACCGACATAGCACAATAGAATCAGTAAAAAAATAACCGTCAACCCGAACACAAGCTAAACAAAGGCCATAGTTGCCAATCGAGTAAGAATAACTAACATCACCTTAAACAACTTTAACACAAAAGCCACCTTGAAACACCTTATAACTAATACTAGCACAAACAATAATACTAGCAACATCAAAACCACAACAAAAATGGCATGTCATACAATCAAAGTTGTTTAAACAAACTACAAAACGTGTTCCAATTTTTTTTATTTTTCAACGGTGAGATTTTGGCAGTCAACAATGCCACTTCTGCCATGTTTTAAGTGCTAACCTGCAGGCAACTGGCATTAGATGAAAGTTCACAGCAAGAGGTCAAATGAAAATGAATGAAACGACTTTTTTGTGTTTTGTTTAAAAATTTGAACGGCGTTTTTTTATTATTTTTGGTAGTTTTCCTATGATTTTCAATTGCAGTTTGTTTATCTCGGACGTAATTCAAAGATTTGTGTTTGCATTGTTTCTGGAGGTTTTTCATAAAGTACCTCCATCTCTCCCATTCTCTCTCTTCCTCTCTCCATGTCTCTCTCTTTCTCTCTCTTTCTTTCTCCTTCCCTCGTACACATAAACACGCACATACAGAAATGTAAGATTGTAAGAAACACACGATAGTTATTACCACAATTGCAAAAGAATCAATACTAAGGTGATGTTTTCCTACAGTTGTAAATTGAATTAATATCGACAATAGAAGCTGGAATATTTATTAAGGCATCTAAAGGAAATCAAGTAATTGAAGTATGTATATATATATATATATGTGTGTGTGTGTGTGTGTGTATCTGCGTGTGTGTATCTGTGTACACACGCACACACATATCCATATGTATATGTATGTGCATACCCATATGTACATGTGTATGCTTGCACATACATAGATATGTACACGGATACATATTCATACA
>NC_142932.1:90805680-90823180 GCF_046866305.1 Octopus bimaculoides | reverse complement strand
TATATACCCGAATAAGCACATAAATGTGAAACAAGATGGAAAAAAGAGTACTCAAATACCAGAAGTAGAGTAATATGCTTTATTTAAAAGCAGCAGAAATATAACAAAACGCTGTTAATCAGAGTTTAACATTCCTGTTCATCGGACAGTTTTGTTAAAAAGACTGTCCGATGAACAGCAGCATGAAACTCTGAGTAACAGCTTTTTGCTTTTATATTTCTGCTGCTTTAAATAAAGTATATGTATATATAACTGGAACACAATGGAACAAAAACGCAATAGAGGACAATAAAAAATCCGGACAGATTGACGATACAAAGCGGACAGGAAAATCAACAATTAGAGGGGAGGAACAGCAAAAAAAGCACAGGTCATTTGTGGCTTTATTTCGTCAGTCAAGTTACCAGATGTCCCTACAGTTTCGGGCAGTATACAGACTTTTCCTCTCGTTACTTTGGTCTCCTTGGCTATAAAGTTTCTTTTATTTATTTCAGTCTTCATTAGACTGTAGAGTTGAATGGAAGAAACATAATTATGAAACTCCACAGTGAAGTCCAAAATAAACTCACTTAGAGAAATTAAATAAATATCATCAGCTAACCTTTTGCCCGCAGCATTCTAAGAAAAATAGCCCATTCCCTCACCTTCACCTTTTGAAAAACGACAGCTTGGTTAATCAACATTTCTTCAATCTTAAAAGACAGCAGCAAGTGTTATTCTAATTGCAGCCGAAAGCAATTTGAATCTTGCATTTAATTAGAATAGCTGAAAGATGTGGAAATGTAATCGTCAAGTCCTTGATAAATTCTTCTGAAACAAAAGGATGAACTTAGCTTGTCAATATAATTCGACCTTCAGTTGAGAAATTAATGCATTCCTCGTCAAGCGTAAATTATTGTAAATTGTGTTTTTCTGTTAATTTCTCTTAAAAGTGCAGTGTACCAACGCTTACATATATGCATTATTATTTTTTTTATTTGCGAGATCCATTTAAAACTTTTTCACCGGTAAATAATGATCTACATTCAAAAATCTAGGCTAAATCATCGAAAACGCGGCAGCATCAACTAGCTAGTCATGTATTGATGTATGTATTTTATGCATTTTAGCCTGAAGGTTGTGGCCACGCCATATGAATGTATGTATGTATGTATGTATGTATGTATGTATGTATGTATGTATGTTTTATATTTGTATTCTCATGCATATAGTGGGATATCTAGACATGCTCATGTATCTATGTATATGTCATTGTTCATTTTCATTTCAAGATTTCTTGCCGATAGAGAGAGAACCGGTTTCTAACCTAGACTCAAGGTTCCTTGAAATTTCAACATCAGCAACAGGATATTTGCGTCTGTATGTATGTAAGTATGTATGTATATGTGCAAATTTATTTTGTTTTATGCATGTATTCTCATGCATGTAGTAGCATATCTAGACATGCTCATATATATTTAAATGGTAAACTTCTGGAAAGGTTTCCAAATTTTTACAGTTCCAGTGATGGATTGGATCTGTAGTTTTCGGATTACCTTTCTCCTTTCGGGTTTTGAGAAGTCTAATTTCTCAAGATTGATATTTAGGCAGTGTGCTATATATCTTTGGGCCCCAATAACTACAGGTATAAACAAGAAACATAGATAATGGAACTCTTTTATAAATAATAGTATTTAATAATATTAAGAAAAGTTTTTACCTACTGACTGATTGGAATATCTTATTGATCGATTTTTTCCACTCATTATATTGCCTACCTGAGATCTTAAGATATTTGTTTCCAGCAAGCAGAATACTCCCCTGACATACTCTCCCTCGCCCATAATGTTCATAGTCATAATTAGTTTCACTGCACTGTATCTATATCTGTATGTATTCATAATCTCAAGGACTTGCTTACAGCGAACTCGTTTCACAGGGGATGTCTGATGTGACCAAAATATGTTTGTTACTTTCATCATTTGTCTTTAGATGCAAGATCCTTTCCTATCTGCATCGTATATATTGTCCAAAAATAACATCCAATTGATTTTGTTTCAGTTATCTTACCTGGTAGTTGTTATAAGATCTTATGCCCACCTCGTGAGTATTTCTGTCTACTGACTTCTTGTCAGTTGAACAATTTGTTTTCCACACGCTACGTTAAATGTATAAAATCCCATGGCCTATTTATTATATGATGTCTAATCAGAGCTGACATAGGTATAAATAACAACAACATTAAGTATAATAATGAATGTCTTTTTTAATCACTATCCGTCAAAGAAACAATCCTTCCTCGCTGCATTCGGTTTAGTATATTTTATTCCTCTATATTTAAGAGGGTAAAGTAAAATTTGACGAAGAATCGTCCGCTACTCTTTTCAAGTCGAATGATCGCGTAGAGACTACCTCTTTGGCTCATGTTTGTTTTTGGTGCGAAACTAGAAGTGTTGTTCGGCTGAAGGGCGTATAGAAGCTATGCACCTAAAAGATCGTGAAGCAGAGCGGACGGCAAAGCAGAAATAAAATTCCTGTTCTTACTGAACATCTGAACTACACACATTCTGTAGTTCTAAGTTGAATCTTATTATTCACTTCGCATTCTGTCAATTCTTTTACGCTCATAACATTTTACAGTGTTTTATTCTTATATAGGATCTTGTTATGCACTTTCTTCACCGACAAAGAGAATCATTCGCATTATTGATCTTTACTGCAGTTCACAGATTATCATCATCATTGCCATATCAAACATTTACTATTTCACTAGATGCAAGTACCAGCCTGAAATCACTCTTGGATTAGTGTATGTTTGATAAACTAATGAAAACGAAGGCGACTACGAATTGATATTTTCAGAGCGTAATGGGCAAGATAATGTTATGCTGATCTACCGTTTCTGAAGACATTCAACTGTTAAGGTAACATACAACTTAAAATAATAATAAACTAAATTAACTGTCTCGGTTAATGAATAGAGATGTACTATATCAACTTTTCATTAATTTTATAAATTGGCATCAACATATTACACTAAATTTCCATGAAATATTTTCCAATTCGGTACAATATCGATTTGTTTTGAAATTCTCATAAAATTTTAATTAGTAGTTATGTCTTAAAGACAATTAATTTTGTATCAAGTTTTGTGGATATATCTAATTATATGTTTAATGTATGTGTTTTCTGAAGTTGTTAATGATGCTATTTGAAATTATTCATATCTATGATAGTTTTTTATGTTATGCTGTCTCAGTTGAATAAGAAGTGATGAGTTGTGGTCATACAGTACACTCCTAACCAGACAATATTTCGATAATTCTTATTCGGCTTATATTTATGTTGAATTTATAGCCAAGAAACTTAACTGGTAATTGCTAGTGATTGATACAACATTTAATGCTATGAACGTTAAGAAGAAAATGAGCTACAAAATGAAAACATGGTATAAAAAACCGTAAGATAACAACACATATTATTCACATTATTTTAGGGGGTGGTAAAGTTGACAACTCGAGATATGTCTCGGTATTATTCTGATCTCATCAGCGAAGAATATATTTTATTTATATTTTCAGAAGTGACTGAATAGTTATTAAATAAATTTGATTGTACATCGGTTGCTTTGTAAATACATAATTCAGTGACACCATCTCATGAAAAGTAAGAATTAAATTAATGTTTATATATTTAGTACATGGAGAATGAAAAGCTTAAATAAACTTATGAGTTGAGGAAAAGGGAATATTAATCAAGAATTATTAATATATAGCAATGACCTGCTACTTTAGTAAAGAGGATGGTTTCTTCGAAGTTTAGTGACAAGTGTCCTCCAATCTCAAGAAATTTTTGTTCTAGTTATCACAAAAAGCAGGATGTCACCTTAATGCAGGCCGTCAATGTATGTTTCATTTCTTCAGTCTCTGAGGTAACATTTCGAGTGCTGCGCGAAGAGTACTAACTACCACTGCAACACCTATTATCCATGTCATCCAAAATCACTTAATCTCTTTGGCTAGGTCCTGACATTTCTGAGTTTTCTCTCTTTCTTGAGCAGGCAGAATCGCTAGCATGCCCAATGGCATTTCATCCGGTTTTCAGTTCTGAGTTCAAATTCCGCCGACGCTGACTTTCCTTTTCGTGTAATTGAGATCGATAAAATAAGTACCAGTCTGATACAAGAGTCGATATAATCGACTTGACCACTTCCGCAAAACTTTGGGACTTATGCCTACAGTAGAAAGAATCATTATTATTATTATTATTATTATTATTATTATTATTATTATTATTATTATTATTATCATTATTATTATTATTATTATTATTATTATTATTATTATTAGTAGTAGTAGTAGTAGTAGTAGTAGTAGTAGTAGTAGTAGTAGTAGTAGTATTCAGTGAGAGGGCAGTGCATGCCATAAAAGTGACACTGGGGTATAATATACGAAGCCCAGTATACCCATCATGACTACCCGTCTGATAAGGATACACCAGGCACATGCATCACAACCATATGAGCGCGACATCTCATATCAAGATAAATAGCGCATCCTGCACAAACGGACGCTAAATAAGATTTGTTTAAAAACGACGAACAAAAATTTGATATATTATTGCAATAACGAAGGCGACGATCTGGCAGAATCGTGAGCGCGCCAGGCAAAATGTCTAGCGGTATTCCGTTCGCCTTTACGTTCTGAGTTCAAATTCCGTCGAGGTCGACTCTGCCGTTCATCCGTTCGGGGTCTATAAAATAAGGGCACTGGGATCAATGTAATCGACTTACCCGCTTCCTAACATGCTGGCCTTGCGCCACATATTTCTACAAAAATCTCAGATTAAGTAGTTTCTATAATTATTAGTTATCTAACCATGGAAATTATATAGGGTCTATCTACACTGAAAAATATAGCAAAAAACGAAATTTTCAATTTAGTTCCTAGATTTAATAAGAGTTTCGAGAAGTTAGTTGTATATGAATGTTTTAGTATGGATATCACTGTCGTTCTTTCAAAACGAAAATGGCATCGCATTATAGTTCTGCGAGAAATTTAATACACTGTCACTACAACGATGCGAAATCACTACAAAACTACTATAGTACTTCAGTTTCCATTGTGCCACGTTGAGAACACTTAATTAACATCAACCATTACCTGAGTATTCCACGTTGTCAATTATTCACGAACCGAAATACAAAGAACTGCGACTTTCTTCTGAGGATTCTTCATAAATTTAATTAAATAGACGCGCACTAACATGTGTGTATATTTAGCACATTGAAGCAAATTGATTCATCAGTAAGATGCTGGTGATCTATAGTGTCAGTATCTGATGCTGAAGAACATCCCTAAAGGGCAAATACTACTGCTCTATTAAGATCAATGAGTCTTCATTAGACCACCTATGGATTAAAATCGATATTCTGCTTTCTAAATCCAAAACTAATGCGTTTCTCTGCCTTCAAGAATTATACATCAAACGTCTATTGTGAATTTGACAAGTGGTTTTGGATAGGAATGGTAACAAAATCATTAACAATTTCGTGTTGCATTCTCAGAAATATAAACTATTTTAGATTCCTGTGTGCACTCTATGTAGCGTTGACAGCCCATGAGTAACAGAAAATATAAGTTGCAATAAAATAGTGATGACGAAAGGCAAAATAATATACAGCAGAGTCCTTTGCAATGAAATAGCAACAATCTCTTGGCAGCATTTGTGGGGATATACTTTTGAATCGACAGGCAATTACCAGGTAATTTGCAGATTTTCTTTCCTTGTGCATACAAATTACATTCGGTGGTGGAGATATCTGATCGCCGAAACATACGCGAAGACGCATCATTCACACACTTTCACGCATGTATACACATAGAGAAAGAGATATAGACACACATATTTGTTTCTATATTCGATAAATATTTCATTTAAATACACCAGTACTTGCCAGTACTAATATATACATGAAATTCTGTGTCTACAATGCATACACAGGTATGTGTATATATATATATATATATATATATGTATGTATGTATGTATGTATGTATATATAGTGAAGGAGAGAAAAGAGAGAGAGATACAGAGAGATTATAGATAACATATATTCTTTTATTCTTTATTCTTTATTCTTTTACTTGTTTTAGATTTTGACAATGGCCATGCTGGAGCACCACCTTCAGTCGAATTAATCGACCCCATGAGTTATTCTTTGTAAACCTAGTTCTTATTCTATCGGTCTAATTTGTAGAACTGCTAAGCGTTGGGGAGGTAAACGCACTAACATCGATTGTCAAGTGATGAGGAAGGAACAAAGACAGACACACAAATACATACCTACATATATATATATATATATATATATATATATATATATATATATATATATATATAGTGAGAATTTACAAAAAAAAAACAAAAGACCAAAACGTGTGTGTAAACATAAAGCAGATGTAATAGTTTAACGCTCGGGAAGTTCGTTCGGGAAGTGAGAAAATCTTTTACGCTCTTCGACAGAAAGAAACACAGAAATAAACAGGGAGAAGTTTCCCATCCTCATGGTTCCGGGTTCAATCCCACTGAATGGCACCTTGGGTAGGTGTCTTCTACTAGAGTCTCGGGCCGACCAAAGCCTTTTAAGTGGATTTGGTAGACGGAAACTGAAAGAAGCTTGTTTGTATGTATATATGTATATATATATATATATATATATATATATATATATATATATATATATATATATATATATATATACACATATATATATATATATATATATATGAGTGTATGTCTATCTGTCTGTCTTTGTGTCTGTCTCTATCCATCGCCACAGTTTGACAACCGCTGTTGGTGAGATTACGTCACATAACTTAGACATTCTGCAAAAGAAAAGGATAGAATAAGCGGCAAGTTTTAAAAGAATAAGTACTGGAGTTGACTCATTCGCCTAAAAGGTTTCTTCTAGGTGCTGCTCCAGCATAGCCGCAATCTGATGACTGGAGTAAGTAAAAGATAAAAGATATGGGAAAGACAGACAGACAGACAGACAGATCGAGATAATCTTCCCGGATAACATATAAAGTCGTTTCGTACCCGCAATACATAAATACATCTCTTCAAATGAAATTTCAAAACTGACATAAGAGTTAATTAGTTTTTTCCATTAAAAATTCATTCGTAGTATAATCTAGCATACAGAATTGCATGCTAAACTTCGTCAATTAATAACGTCATGTTTCATTTCATTAATCGATACCTTTTTCCTTGTTAGATTCTTCTTCTCACTTTTTCCTCCTTCATTTTATATACTCTCTAAATAGATGATAACGCGTTCAGTAGAAATATCAATATTGCCATACTGCTTCGTGAATAATTTCGCTATAAAATACTACGAATCATTATATACTACTCGATAAAGGACTTTAGCCGCTTGTATGTCTATCAAAATTCCATTATTACGTGAATATTTTTATATCATTCCATATAGTTTGTTATTTATAATAATACAGCACAAAATAAATATGTATAAAGTAAATCTTATTCGTTCTTATTTTATGCCCTTTTTTTTCTTATTTAATTACCCATATTCTCTTAAATTTATTTACATTGCCGCTAAATTGGCATAATATTGCTGAAAATATATTATATTTAGTTTTATTCGCCTGATTTGCACACGTCTTCCTATACGTTTTATTCATAACATATTTGATGATATAGTCTTACATCTTTATGGTAAAGTGAACCAATACTGATTTGTTTCGTGTAGGCGTCTATTTTTCATTTGTCAATAACTGTGTTTATAATTTCTTTTGGTGTTTTGCATATCAATTTCATGTACAATTTAATTTCATAATTCTAGATGCTAATTTTAATTCTGCATATATCTTTGAATGTCAGCTTCCGCCACATACACTCTGTCTATCATAAATAGTAACCTTGCCAAGTACAGTGTCAGACAAACCACAATATTGGAAGCTGATTGGATCATAATACCATTCTAATACACACTCACTTAGGAGCAGAAACAGTAAATTCCAACGAGCCCAGACAAATTTACAATGCGGTCTCCTTTCACAATATCTTGCACAGTACAGTATTAATAGACCTGTATTATTCATAATAATGTGCAGCAACCTATACTTCATTTAATTATTTAATTATTTAAGTAAATTTAATATTATTTTATTTAGAGGTGACAATTCCTGGTTCGAAAAACTACGTCATCCGAAAGTTTTCGGAAACAATGGTTCCAGAAAATCGACCCGTATTATTATAACTGTGTTGACTTTTATTACTACATTACCAATAAACAGTTCTAAGACATTAGGATCAGATATTTTGTGGCAGAGGATAGTCTGTTATACTTGAAAACTACTTCTTTCATCGAGCCCGGAAGATTAAAAGTTAAAGTCAAATCCGGCATGATTCGCAAACAGAAAGTAAAGCAACGCTGTTAAAATACTGCAAGACTATTTGGTCATCACTTGAGCAATTTTATCGATTTTCCGCCTCAGAATTTTATAAAATAATAGCTTTCTAATTTCGGCAGTATATCAACAATTTTGAGGGAAGCGGGTTATTGCCTCCAATACTCCAGAGGTACTTTATTTCATCGGTCTCAGAAGAGCGAAACGCAAATGAATTACGTAAATTACAACTCAGAAAGTAACTGACAGAAAATATAATGAACAGAATTTTGCCCGACCTTAAACGATTATGCCATTTTGCCGTCTTCAGAGTTATATGCATACTGGTTGCTTCCTGTATATACACAGGGATCGAATTTTTGACATATGGGTTAGTTAGCTGAATTGAGCCATCACTTGAGTGGCCCCTGTAGGGGTGTAAGTCTAACATGAGTTCAGAGTAATTTGTAGTTAAGATATCGAAAGCCGAAACAAATACCGCGAGGTGCTGGATTATAGTCGATTATATTGATCTACGATCAAAGATTGGTAAATACTTTATTGTCCCCCAGAAGGAGGAATTGTTAAGTAGACCTGAAGAGTATTTGAACGCTGTAGCTATAAAGGCACAAATAATTAGAGATTGTCATTTTCTCCATAGTTGTAATAAATAAACCATTAGAGTTTATTAAGAACGTATCTTAAAAGTTTTTATCCGCGTCGTTATCATTGTTTCTTGTCAGTTGAGATGAACTGGAAGAAAATAGCAATTATACAATAGTTAATTTGTTTGGCCTAATGTAATATTGTTCCATGAAATTGAATTATTAAATATGGTTTCCTCATAAATAAGAACTATTACAAAAGAATAAGAACAGAAAGAGAGAGAGATGAAATAGTGTCGTGGTGATGTGATAATAAAGAGGAGAAATAGAATATGAAAGGAACAGAAAGGTAAAGAATGACGAAAGAGAGGAACACGAGGAGGTGGATGTAAGAAGAACAAGAGGAAATGATCTAAGAGAAAAGCGAAAAGGAAAATAGGAACAAAGATGGCAATGGAATTGAAATTATATATTTACTTTCCAATAATACAATATGGCGGAAACGTTAGCTCGCCGGGCGAATTGTCGTCTGTTTTTACGTTCTGAGTTCAAATTCCGCCGAGGTCGATCTTGCCATTCAGCCTTTCGGAGTGGATAAATTAAGTACCAGTTACGTACTGCGGTCAATCTAATCGACTGGCCCCGCCTCCCCAAACATTTTGGGCCTTGTGCCCAGAATAGAAATGAATAATACAGAATACTTGTGTATCTTTTATTGGTTGCAGTGAACTGGTCGAAGGACAAGCTGGGGCAATGCATATAAGTTTTGTTTTTTTGACATGGCTATACACAAAACTATGATAAGTTGGCCACTCTTGAAAAATGTACTCCTATTACATAAAAAAGACATTTCTATCGATTTCTATATACCAGTTGGTTTACTAACGTTTGCATTGGGTTATGATTAGTGTTACCTTTCTGTAATGAGGTTTACATTGTTATATAGACATATGCAAGCAGACACGCAAACATGCATAAATACATGCATACGCAAATATGTATACATACATATATGTGGAGAGTGATGTATGTATATACATATATATATATATATATATATATATATATATATATATATATATATATATATATATATATATATATATATATATGTATATATATATATATATGTGTGTGTGTGTGTGTGTGTGTGTGTGTGTGTGAGAGAGAGAGAGAGAGAGAGTGTGTGTGTGTATATATACATATATATATATATATAGAGAGAGAGAGAGAGGGAGAGAGAGGAATACAGACAGACAGACAGGCAGACAGGCAGATAGGCAGGCAGGTAGGCAGGCAGGTAGGCAGGCAGGCAGGCAGGCAGACAGGCAGGCAGGCAGGCAGGCAGACAGACTATCATTGCAAAAACGCAGAGAATTAAAAGAGAGAAGGTATGGTGTTCGAGGTTGGACAACTGTTTCTGAGACATGGAATTACTTCATAACATTGCCAGATGTAGTTCACAAATATATGGAACCAGTAATGGAAGCATATACACATTGTGTAGACCTGGCTTCCGTCTTCAAGGTGGTGAGATAAAAATCTAACGTTAGATAAATATCTAAAGTACATATATTGATAAGATCATTCAACCCGCATCAGATGTGTTGCTTGTATGTGAATGTATATATGGTATGCATATATTGCATGTATGTGTATGTATATTGTATGTATATCTTTATTTATATATATATATATATATATATAAATGCAAAATATGAGAGTTTAGTTCATATGTGATCTAAATGATTAGGTACTTTAGGTAAGTTCTGTGACGGATTACTAGGTCTCCAATGTTATAACCGAGACGGTAATTATGGAGCCATTGTAGATTTCCGATATAGCAGATATATAATTGTTAAAGAGGACAACAAACGTTAAGGCAAGGAAAACATCTCAAGTCATATACATTATTATTATTATTGGAATATAAATTCAGTCTTACAGCTGTTTCTGGGATATCCCAGAGTATGGGATATTCCGTCATCGGAGACAAATAGGGGAAATGAAAAGGGTATAGACTAATGAAATGACGACACAGAGGACAGGAGTAAAGGAATAAGGAGATGAAGAAAGATACGCACACGCACAGAGAGGCATGATAGGAGGCTCAGCATTCCAAGTTCTTTTAGAAAAACTGAAGGACTGCTGTAATAAGTGTGTGAATCTGAGAGAGGAATATGTTGAATAAAGTCATAATTAACTAATGTATTTTCTTTTACTCAAAGCCAGGAACTTTTAAGCACGCCCTCGTAAATGCCAAGAAATTAAATTCATTCGGTGGGATTTAATTTAATATTCAATTAGAAGTACTAAATTTATATTGATTGTTGTTGTTTAACTTCAGGTTAGTTATGATCTAACAGCTTGTTCATTCAATGTATCTATTGTGGCCTTAATTAACACATACCTACATATGTATATATAACTAGTGTTGGTCTCTTTACGTTTCTTCTCTCTCTCTCCCTGTCTCTCCTTCCCTCTTTTAGTCTCTTCCTTTCTCTCCCTCTTTCTTCCTCCTTCTCTCTCTTCTCGTTCTCTCTCCCTCTTTCTCTCCCTCTCCTCTCTCTCTCTCTCTCTCTCTCTCTCTCTAACTTAGCGATTCACTAAAAATAATCCTGTAGCATAAGCAGCAAATTTAAGATTAGTACTGAGGTTGATTTGTTTTAGTTAATCATTCAAGGAGGTGTACCAGCATGGCTTCAATCGAATTACAAAAGAAGATTAAAGACTAAAATAGTTAAAAAGAGTATATAGGCTTGTATGTATGTACGTAGGGTATGTATGTATGTATTATGCATGCATGTATGTATGTATGTATGTATGTATGTATGTATGTATGTATTTATTTTGGAGACGTACTTCCATGGTAAGAGATTTTATCTCAAACTATGTGTTGAAGCAAAAATGGTTTTGGTGTTGAATTTAGATATTAAGTCATTCAAAAACCCACAAGTCTGAAAAAAATAACCTTACTCTCTACTAGAAACGTATTAGTAACTAGGTCGAAATTACTGTGGAAGCATTGACACCACATAATAAATATTTAAGAGAAGTTTACAGACTGCTTGTTTTTGAATCTCTAATATTTGTCTTCGACACAGTAATTGGTTTATATACATGCACACAAACATATCATAAAACAAGGATCAAACATAATTCCCAGACAATAGGATCATACGGCCGGATTCCTGAATTCCATGGCGTATACGTAACCCCGATCTGTTACGAGATTACAAACATTTGGCTGCTGAGAGGACTCGATCAACGTCAAATGAAGTTGGCCTCAAATTCATATGTACAACACGCTAACCAGGAAGTTACATGTTTGCGTAGTTTTAGTGTTTAGCGTGCTATGTATTTTCGTGCGTGAGTGTGTGTGCGTGCGTGCGTGCGTGCGTGTGTGTATGTTCGTGTGTGTGTGTGTGTTTGTGTGTGTGTGTGTGTGTGTGTGTGTGTGTGTGTGTGTGTGTGTGTGTGTGTGTGTGTGTGTGTGTGTGTGTGATCTAAGTTAAAATTCTTGGAAGACAACAATTCAATAAATAAACGAAACATAGTATGACTGATATTATTTTTTTCTTATTCAATAACGGCTGTTATTGAATCAACTATTTTCTCGGGAACAGCTATTCAACTTGCTCAGAAAATGCTGTCGCATATATATATATATATGTGTATATATGGGTGAGGGGTAAGTGTGTATGCATATGTAAGTATGATATATATAGAGATTTATATACGGATGCATATATATATATATATATATATATATGTGTATATATATATATATATATATATATATATATATATATATCTATATATCTATATATATATATATATATATATATATATATATATATATATATATATATATATATGTATGTATGTATGTATGTATGTATGTATGTATGCGTGTGTGTCCCAATGGGTATGTTTGTCTATTGGCATGTGTGTCTGCCTGTACCTATTTCATGTGCGACTATGTGTTGCCTACGTGTATGTGAGCGTGTGTCTGCGAGAGCAGTGTGTGCGAGAGCAGTGTGTGCGAGAGCGTGTGTAGATAAACGCGCGTGCAATTATAAACATTATTGCCAATATTATTCGAAATGAAATTAAAATTGTTCAGATAGAAAAACTAGATTTATAGAAATGTCATTTTGTAACCTTCGCTGATTAAAGTTACGAGTGGGAATAAACACGCATAAATTGCTTCTCAAGACATTATTTTGAATGGACGCCTAAACTAATATCGTTTGTAGAAAATTTTCAATTTTGTTGTAAATATATTTTATGTTGTTATCTATTTATCATTTATATATTTGCTTTTGCTTAATATACGATGATATTTACAACAATACCAACAGCAATCTGAACACTAATATAAATACTAAAAAGAATAGAAATAATAACTAAAAAAAATAGAGAATAGAATAAAAAAATCATTCGAGAAACATAGAAAGACAACCTATCAAAGTTATATAACTATAAAGGCTGCGGCAATAAATAAGAGCACAAACAACAACAAGAAGACGAATGCCAATGGTGATGATGATTGTTTCTAACTTAAGGGTAACAATTTTCGAACACAGTATAGGCGATTGCAGTGACCTCAATACATGACTGCTACTTTATTTTTATCAACCGCTGGTATATGAAAACCGACATTAAACTCAGCAAGATTATTTAAGGGTAACAATTTTCGAGCACAGTTTAGGCGATTAAAGCGACCTCAATATATGACTGGTATTGCAAACCGACGTTAACCTCAGCAAGATTTGAACTCGGAACTTTAAAATTGGATTAAATACTGTAATTCATTTTGCTCTGCTCCTTAATAACTTGCCAATCCACCACTGTTATGACATTTATTATTCTATAAAAGCACATAAATTTCGTGGGAAGTTTAGTTGACCGCAGCACTTTCTGTGTATAAGTGTGCGCGCACACACATACACCCGCATCTCCCATTCCGCCATATATATATATATATATATATATATATATATGTATATATATAATATTCTTTTATTTGTTTCAGTCATTTCACTGCGGCCAGGATTTGAAGGATTTGAAGTACTTGTAATTTTTAAAGCAACATACTTAATCTATCGGCTTCTTTTGCCGAACCGCTATGTTACGGGGTTGCAAACACACCACAATCGGTGATGGGGAAACAAATACTGACACAAAGGCACACACACAGGGATAATACAAATATATATATATATATCACCTGTCCTCGTCTGTTGTTGTTTTTTTCGTAAATTCTCCATTATATATATATATATATATATATATATATATATATATATATATATATATATATATATATATATATATATATATATATATATATATACACATATATATATATACATATAGTAGAAATTAACAGAAAAACAAAAGGCGAAGACAGTTATATAAGCAACGTGCACGTTTGACACTGGGGGAAAGTGAGAAAGTCTTTAGCATTTCGAGCCTTCCTCCTTCAACAGAAAGAAACACAAGGAAATAAAGAGAGAGAGAAAAAAACTTGTGGATTTAAGGATCAATCTTGGTGACTGGTTGGAAAAAGGTAGTTGGATAGGAGAGCTAGGAAAAAAGGGGAGATAATAAATTGCTGGTGATCCAAAAACGAAGGTGCACGCGCGTGTATTTGAGAGTGCGTAAGTTTATGCGTGTGGATAGGGGCTAGTGAATTTCACGTGTGGATGTGTGCATATGTGTGCGTGTGTAAATGTGTGCGTGTGTAAGTGTACGCGTGTGTAAGTGTGTGCGAGTGTAAGTGTGTGCGTCTGTACAGTTTGAGTGTGCAGATGATGGTATCTGGTGTGGGTGCTGGGAAGTGGTCAGTGCTAATGTGTGTGGAGTGGTGTGGGGTGGTGCGGGGTGGTGTGATGTGGTGTGAGGTGATCTAAACGACTAGGCATGCCGGTAAGTGCTGTACAGGATTACCAGGGCTCCAAGCTCATAGCCGAGACGTGAGTTGTGGAACCATTTTAGATTTCCGATACAGCGTTTGTTGTCCTCTTTAACAATTATATATGCATCTTAAATTCAACTTACGCTGAAAGTCAACAAGCAGAGTTTGCTTTAGAAGCGTTGAGATGTATTGAAAGACACAGATAGGGAAATAATTTTATTCTCAAACGCAGGATGATGCTAATAATATAGCCTGAACAGGATAAACTATCCACATTTTGCAGAAAAATCTGCCGCCGACAAATTTTTCTGCAAAATATGGATAGTTTATCCTGTTCAGGTTATATTATTAGCATCATCCTGCGTTTGAGAATAAAATTGTTTCCTTATCTGTATATATATATATTCACGTCTGGCCGTATAGCCTTGTTGTTTGTTCTCACTGTTTCGTTTTCCTGTTTTGTTTTGTCCGCCACTACATTCCTCCACGTTACAAATTTAGTTTGAATTAAATTAAATTTAATTTTAATTTGTGGATTCGTGGGAAAAACCATTTTAACGATGCGTCCTACCCTAACTCTTCGAAACGCCTGAGTTAGAATGTGGGCAGCTGATGAAGGAGATGTTCTCTATGTGGCCTGTGTATTTTCTGTACTCGTTTATCATTTTGTCTACGCTTTGTTTGCAATGTCCTGTACCCAGATATGCATCTACATATACAGGTAGATGTAAGTATGTACATACATGTACGTATATATGCACATACTCATTTATTATTTGTATTATATATATATATTCAAAGGGCTGTATATATATATATATATATATATATATATATATATATATATATATATATATATATATATATATATATATATATATATATATATATATTCAAAGGGCTTCCGAACGATGTACGTTTAACAAATTCTGCCAAGCATTGGTCAGTCACGTGGTTACAAAACCACCTTTATAACCACATGGCCTTTCACATCCATATCTCTCTATCTGCTTATGCGTCTCTCTATATATATATGTGTTGATGTATATATATTTATGGATTCCCATTTCCCACAAGTAGAATATTATACAATTCTATATGTGGTATTCTCCAAGTTCCTTACTCCTTCTGAATGTACACGTATTACATATATATAAAAAAGATTTATTGAAAAATATTTGCGATACCTGTCTCGTAGTATTACAGATTTCACACTTGCAGAGTTTTTTTTAGTTTTTTTTACTATAACAAGAAATATTATAAATAACAAATACACAACTGGTTTTCGTTTTCCTTGTATTTCTACAACAACATTTCTTACGCCAAGAGGGAAACATTTAGCCTATTCTGAAAAACTCCAAGCCGTACACAAAATAGGACATTACAATCCAATTCTTCTTTCCATGCTTATGGAAAAAAAGTCATATTCCCGGATAAAAATTTTATAGATTTGTTAGTTCTAATATCTGCATTTCTTAGTGTCATTTCCTGTATATTTTTATATTAATAGTGAAAATTACTAGTGATATATCTACGTTAGCTATAGGTAGCGATTTGGATTAATTGTGTTCTGGGTAGCCAAAATGTAAGGAAGTTTCTTCTCCGATGAAGGGACAATCTTCTCAGATGCAGATCTAATACCGAATTACCACGTCTTTTCCCTTTTCCTAAAGAGAACAGTAGATTTTTTTCACAGTCTATAGTTTCTCCGGGTAAGGGCTTCAGATGAAAGACTGTAGATTTTTCAACATTATATATGTTGAGTTGCTCTGATTTGTGCGATATCATTACCTTATTCGTTATAATTGTAATTATATTTATTATTGTTGTTGTGGTTGTTGTTATTGTTACTGTCATTATTACTACTGTAGTTGCTGTTATTGTTAGGGCGGCGAGCTAGCAGAATCGTTAGCACGCCGGGCAAAGATGATTTGCGGTATTTCGTCTGCCGCTGCGTTCTGAGTTAAAATTCCACCGAGGTCGGCTTTGCCTCTCATCCTTTCGGGGTCGATAAATTAAGTACCAGTGGAACACTAGGTGTCGATATAATTGACTAATCCCCTCTCCGGAAAAATATCAGTTCTTGTGCCTTAATAGAAAGGATTCTTCTTCTTCTTCTTCTTCTTCTTCTTATTATTATTATTATTATTATTATTATTATTATTATTATTATTATTATTATTATTATTAACAGTAATAACTACAAGAGGCAAGGAGGCGAATGTAGTGGTGATGGTGCTCTCTTTCTCTCTCTCTCTCTCTCTCTCTCTCTCTCTCTCTCTCTCTATATATATATATATATATATATATATATATATATATATATATATATATATATATATATATATATATATATACATATATATAAATACACAGACATAAGTGTTTATGATTGCCTGTGTGTAAATATGTAAAAACCAAGACAAAAAGAAGAAACTGAATGTTCATATATAAGCGGTCTGTATACCTTCTTCAGTATATAAATAACATTTATGTATTTACAGCCTTAAATATCGACACGGAGAAATAGTTATATATGCATATCTTAAGATGCATTTATGTAATGTATTAGCATATGT
>NC_142932.1:90780680-90803180 GCF_046866305.1 Octopus bimaculoides | reverse complement strand
CACATGTTGCCAGCAAGTGTTGGTTTCTTTACAACCCCGTAACATAGTATTTCCGGAAAATAGAATTATAGAATATGTTCCAGATTTTAAAAGTAAGTACTGTGTTCCAGTAAACTATTGGTCCTCAACCTGGATCCAATGGTACTTGAGGGTCCATATAAGAGTTTTTGGGGTCTACACAAAATAGTAAATTGGGGATCCACAATAGTATTTTAAGGGCCCCTATAAACATTTAGCTTTAGATGTATGCATTGGTATGTATTGCAAGAAACAGCTGGGTTTCTTTCTCAACCTACACAAGCTAATGTGCAGAAGGCAAAATAGGAATTATGAAACAAGTTTCTACATAACTAGTTTTTAAGCATCAAATGGCTATGGGGTGGGGTCTACCTGAATAAAATAGTAGTCAAAGGGGTCCATAAATAAAAAACAAAAATGGTTGAGAACCCCTCGGCTAAATCGTTCAAGGCGGTGACCCATCATAGTCGCAGTCCAGTGATTGAAACAAGTAAATGATAAATGACGAATACCACAGGACATTTTTTTCTTTTCCTTTTAAATGATTCGAATAAATTTTGGCTTATAGAAGACACTAATAATTTTGTGTATATAGAAAATATATCAGTACGAATTCAACAGACATATGATATAATATTAGGATTGTAAGGCGGCGAACTGGCAGAAAAGTTAGCACGCCGGACGAAATGTTTAACGGTATTTCGTCTGTCTTTACGTTCTGAGTTCAAATTCCGCCGAGGTCAGCTTTGCTTTTCATCCTTTCGGAGTCGATAAAGTATATACCAGTTGCGTACTGTGGTCGATCTAATCGACTGGCTCCCTCACCAAAAATTTCGGGCCTTGTGCCTAGAGTACAAAAGAATATAAGGATTGTCATAGGCTTGCGTCAATTACAAGAAAGGGCCATAACATTAAAAAGTGTACGTACACTATACTTTGTAATTTAAACCTATTAAGCAGAGGATGAAGCATTGCTAATATTTAGTCAAATAAAATAACGTAAGACCTCTATGTCAAATTAACGGAAGGTGAACGAAAGTGAATAGATTAGAATAAAACTTAGAATATACATAATTTTTGTTTTGTGATTGCGTCTATACTGCGGCACAGCCTTGAGTGATTTAGTCGAACAAATCAAGACTAGTATTAAATTCGGAAAACTTAAACAAAACAACACCGGTCATTGAGTGGTGGTTGCTACAAAAAACAAACACATACTCACACAACACTCATATATCTATTTATCTATATATATATATATGTGTGTGTGTGTGTGTGTGTGTGTGTGTGTGTGTGTGTGTGTGTGTGTGTGTGTGTGTGTATGTACACACACATATAAGTGAGCTTGCAGGGACGTATTATCCAGGCGGATGCCGTGTTTGCTCTTAGTTCGTTTCCAGATATATGCCTGTACCTACAATAAGTTTTTAGAGAAGGTTTACCAACGTCTATACATACATACATACATACATACATACATATATATATATATATATATATATATATATATATATATATATATATATATAAAGAGCTTCTATACAGTTTCCGTCTACAACATTCACTCACAACACAGCTTGGAAGTATTGAATAAGACAAGTGCCCAATGTACCGCGCAGTGGGACTGAACCTGAAACGAGTGGTTGCAAAGCGGGCAGCTTAACCACACTACTATGCCTGCATGAGTACAAAGTAACTATAAAGCATATTAAAACATGATACAAATAAGGAAATGGAGTATAGAAATAATCAAGCTGTTGCAATGATTAGACGTACATGATTGTGTAGTAGGCAGTAATTAAAAATCATGAGGACACATAGTAATTAGAGTTACTGCTCGTAAAAATAAATTGTAATAAAATTAACTATTAGAATTATATGGAGTTTAATTAACTGGTGGTTGATAAGAATTCATATAATTTTCATTTAATAAAATAAACAAAAGTAGTAAATAAAGTACATATTCAAATATGAATTTAAATAATTAATTAAACTGGTATGAACACCACCCTCGAAGCAGTTTTCAGCTGCATTCGCAATACATACATGTGTGAATATATATATATATGTATGTATGTATATATATGTATATATATATATATGTGTGTGTATATATATATATATATATTACGCTATATAAATCTATGTATATCCGTGTGTACACACACACATATATATATACACACACACACACACACACACACACACACACACACACACACACACATATATATATATATATATATATATATATATATATATATATATATATATGTATATATATATATATATATATATATATATATATATATATATATATATATATATATATATATATATATATATATATATATATGTACGTATGTGTTATCGCAATTTTTTGCGTATATAAGAAACAGCATTACCAAGTCTTTCCTTGCTGACATTTTTCAAAAGAAAGAAACTTATGGTAGCATACAAAAGGGAAAAGAAAAATTTAGCGAAATAACTTTTAGACACTTAATAACTTGTGTAAACATTTATATGAAATATCGAAAGTCATAACATCCTAAAAATATGAAATACACTGTTTTGGCTCCAAGCAGTTTTCTTTTCGTTCATGTTGTATATAAACTGCTTCAAGCTAAAACCAAGTACTTTAATATTTTTACTATTTTAGATACAAACACACACACACACACGCACACACACACACACACACACACGCAAACACACACGCAAACACACACATATACCCACACATTTGTCATAGATAGGTAGATAGTTAGATAGATAGATAGATAGATAGATAGATAGATAGATAGATAGATAGATAGATTGACACACGTATATATAATATATTCGTGCATATATACATACATATACCAGTGTGTGCGTGTGTGATTGCGCGCGCGCGTATGTACATATGTATTTACAAGGAAATTGTTGGCAGTGACATATATATATTTTCTTGAAAATATCCACTGGCTACGCTACTGAAATCTCCTGTTCAAATTTACTATATTTTACTTTACATACAATAAAATTTCATCTATATATACTAATAGAAAATCACTTATCTATCTCCAATCTCTACTTTTCTCATTAGAGTGCGATTTGAAAGAAATTTGTCTGCTGTTTCTAATTGCACCCCAGTGTGCAACTAGTACATATCTTATTGAGTTTAAAGATGAAAGGTAAAGTTAACCTCGATGGAATATGAATTCTTGACGTAAAAGATCAGGAAAAAAATGTCTACTATAGGCACAAGGCGAGAAATTTTGTGGGAGTGGGAAGTAGTTGATACCATTATCCCTAGTGCTCAACTGGTACTAATTTCACCTGCTACGAAAAGATGAATGGTAAAGTCGACCTCGACGAAATTTGAACTCAGAACATAAAGACGGACGAAATGTCGCAAAGCATTTTGTCCAGCGTGCTAACGGGACTGCTAGCTGTCGTCTTCGAAGTGTTTATAATGAAAGCAAAACGGTAATGATTGTTGTGATGAAATAGAATAACGTAGTAATGCAACTCTGGAGTACTTCTAATGAAATGTATCAGTGGTAGTTTTAATGACACAACATTTCGTAAGATAACAGGGTGATGTCGTAGTAAGATAGGTAAGAACGGAGAAGAAAGAAAGAAAATTAAAGAAAGTAAAATAAAATGGAAATAGAATATAGTAAAGCAAGATAAAATATAAGAAATGGAAGATGAAAAAGGAGAAAATCAAGTGAAAATATAAAATACAATGATAGATAGTAGAGGAACGGCTTTGGCTTCGGTTTCATGCTCTTGCTTGATGGGGCTGGGTAGAGTACGAGGAGGTTTAATTTTTTGTCATAGGTTCATGGGTGCACCAATATGTTCTCGACACAACCTTTATATATACAGCGTTGATTTTATCGAAACATCTAATTGTGTTCTTTTTAGGCTCTTGCGTTCTGAGTTCAAATACCACAATGACTTACTTGAGTGGTAGACTTCAGCTGTGGCCCAGTTTAACATGACCTCCTGATGCCTTGATTGTTTCATCGAATTCCCCTCTCGCAAGTTTTTCCGCCAGAATTCTGGTTTGAGAATAACTTTTTTCTTCCTGCTTCGTGGTTGCAAAGACACAGCTCATTGGCGACTTTAATGACACTTGAGCAGTTACTTGAATGATACAGCTCACTAGCGGCCCAAATGTAACACCTCAACAATTTGTCTAGATACTATTAAGTGATTGTAATGACAACTCAAACCATTTCCCATGTCATCGCGTGTTTCTAGTAATAATGATGTGTTACTGGGGCATAAATGAATCAATGCAATCGACCTGGTTGCATGAAGGATAATGTCAATCAAATCAGATCTGTCTCTTTTAAAATTGGAAAGATTCATTTGATAATAAAAATAGACAGCATGGTCACAGCTGGAAAACCTTTATACATAGGTTTACTCCTTCATAGTTGACCTCGTGATATCCAATCCCCAATTGTGATTTTACATCCACCTTACATTCCTTTCTTCTTTCCCAAATGTACTGAATAATTTTGAATTTGAGATGGTATATTAGAAAGTTCATACTCCCACTAATTACATTAGTGAATAGATATAGTAAAATCACTTCAACCAAAATCGTACCTTCAGTGCACCTCTACACTTAAACTATCACTGATGAACCCTAAGCAAATAATAATAGAACCAATTAACATTTCCCCTTTATTCCTTTCTCAATGACTAATATTATTAGTGGTTTGTATCTAATACAATCTTCTCTTACCTGTTATATCTTCTTTTCCTTGAGATTTTCTTATTTCGTTGATCATTGAAAACTACGTATTTGTTTAACTTTTCAATGAACTTTCGCTTCATTCTTGTTCCTTCAATCTAATGCAACTACTCCATATTGGAAAATGCTTGGAACAGCCATCATGTTGTATATCGACCACTCTTGCGTAAATTGTTCCTAATTTTCAACAACACTACTTGCTATGCAATATTTTATTTCACACTACTAATTTAACACAACCACTTGGTGTTCGCTTTCAACCATTTTCACCACAAATTGCACATAATTCTACTCGAAACCGATATTTTACGCTCAAATAGCCTTAATCAGGAATACATTTGATTGTTATTTTCTTTACAGCAATTCCTTTTATAAGAATCAGCAGGAAAATTTCAATTTACAATTAAGAATTTTACTGTAATGCATTCGAATTGTATTTTCCTTTCAAAACGGCCAAATTTTATGGTAAACAGATACTCTAATACTGGCTTTCACAAACAATTACCTGCATTTTTCAATAATACATACAACACATTTGTGAATCTTACAATGCAAAACTGTAGTGTTTATTAATAGTGATAGCATAAATTTCAACTAAGTGAAAATCCATTTCATATAAATTTCCAGACGCTACTTTCGGTTTCACTTACACCATTAAAGGTGTTATTTAGACTTAGGTTAATCCCAACTAAATGGACCTATGGACAAAGCCATTCCAGTTTTGACTATCCTAACTTTTATTTCACACCTAGGTATTTAAAATAGCAATATCGAGTGGGTTCTGTTTTTCACAGTAAATAGGTTGTGGTTTAAAGGAGATTCAGCCCTATTTATTTGGGTTCACATGAAGGCTTCTTCCTTGTCTCGAAAAATCATAACATTTGTGGAAAATGTTCATTCTTTTGTCTGCTAGATACTCAGTACTCATTGTTGCATTGAAAAAGCAACTAAAATTCTTCTCGGTATATTTTTCCAGCTTCGATGGTAAACTGCAATACTTAGTAAAAACAAAATAATTGCAATTAAAATACTTATAATACGTAATACAATGAGAATCTCCCTAATGTATTTCTTATCTTTGGGGTATTAGTTCCACTTGACTGAGTATAAGGGCAATTTTTAAAGGTGGGATATAATAATCATTTCATTAACTTATATACCAAACTGTTGGTATATAAACGGCAAAATATGAACTAAGCATGTAGAATGAAGCTAAAGAATATACGGAACTCTATAATTTTCTATCAGCTCTGAGCATATAATGATTTCGGACTGGGGCGCATGGTCATGAATTCTGAAGGGATTTGAACTCGTAGCGTAGTATTAAACGAAGCCTGATTGACAAGCTGGTTATGCTACTAATGCAAAAGGTTAGCGATTCGTTTGTACCAGTCATCAGTACTACATTTTATCTGTGGTTAAGACACTTAGCTATTTATAGGTACGTGTTTTAATGGATTCTCTCCATCTGTGTATATATAAGAGTTCCCTAATTTTCAATAAAATTCTAACAAAATGTTCTAAATCAAGTACACGAACCTACAAACACACACATACACATATGCGAAGAGAATAGAGGAGTAACCTGGCTTAAATTTTTTTGTACAATTTTTAAATTTTGATGCAGCATTAAATACGGTCCTTGCACACATTGGATTAAATGAGCATATGACCATGGGTCAGTAAGACTCTTTGAGGAAATACTAAGTGATATTTTCACAAAGTTCGAAATCACTGTGATACGATATGTCTGACTTTTCAACATTCGATTTTTTTATTTCATCATTGAAATGGCTTTTTTTTGTGATTTTGCCCGTTTTCACTGCTATTTTAGCATGCTTGTACTACCTGTAGTACCGTTCATTTTATATATATATATATATATATATATATATATATATATATATATATATATATATGGGAGAATATACAAATAATAACAACAGACGAGGACAGGTGGTGTAAATAACAAAAGTATATATTAGTATGACGCTCGGGAATACGGAAAGTCTTTGACGTTTCGAGCTACGCTCTTCAACAGAAAGAATACGGAGACAAGGAGAAAAACACGGAGAAAAAAAATTGAATAGTGTTCAGTCAACGGTCAATCATAATAATATATATATATATAAACTTACATGGAAATGGATGCGTGGTGTCCAATCAAATAATAATATAAATAATATACATGCATACATATATGGGTACAGGACGTCACCAACAGTAAACATGAAACACAAAAACAAATGAGTTCAATACGCAAACAACGAGAGAAACAAATGGAAAACTAGACAAATAACATAAAGAACGACGTTTCATCAGTTGTCGGCTGTCTAACTGCACCTCATTGCGAACATTGAACGACAATACATATATATATATTAACCACAACCAGCGTCATTGGTTAACATAGAATAGTTTTATCAAGTTGTGGAATTGAATCCAGATCCCACGTGTTTATTAAACGGACTTCTTAACTGCATAACTGTGTGTGAATACAAATATCGATTTGAATGTTATATGCGATTACATATGTATATAATACAAGTATGCTTACGATAAAGATTCATTCAGTTCATCAACAGAAACACACACACACACACACACGCATGTATGTGTGTGCGTGTATCTATATAAATATGCAGTTATGTGTGTGTGTGTGTGTGCGTATATCTATCTACCTATATATTCCTATGCACAGTCTCACACATATGCGCACACACTTGTATGTGCGCATATGCGTGTATGAGTGTGAGCGACTGTGTATGCGCGCGCGCGAGTGGGTTGTGTGTAGCTTGTTCAATCGTCTGCGTGGAAGGCTATCAGTGACTATAAAATGAATTGGGCTTTGGATAGTAGCTGTTTAAGCCCCTCAGGCTCCTACATGTCTTTTGGCAAACTTATACATATATTTGTGTGCATGAGTGTATAAGTAACTGTGTATAAATATGTATAAATATGTCTGTGTATAAATATGAGTGTGTAATGCTTGCTATTTGAATAGATAACTAACCAAAACAGATGATACATCACTATTTCCCAGCTTATTATCTGAAACATATATACACTGGTTTAGTAGAAGCGTATTATGATTGCATATACACTTCTCGTGATGCTAATGTATGTTTATGTCTTTGTTTTTTTTTCCTTAATTTTTATGTATTTGTAGTTGTTTTATTACATTACTATATTACTCTCAACAACTTTTTATTTAGATTCCATCATTTCTACACCAAACCGATCATTTCATATTCTCTTACGACTTTTTTTCCGTTTTCCCCAACTATATCTATATAAACATGCACACACATACACAAGCATAAATATATATACATATATATATATATATATATATATATATATATATATATATATATATATATATATATATATATATATATATATATATATGTATGTATATATATATATATATATATATATATATATATATATATATATATATATATATATATATATATATATATATATATATATATATATATATATATATGTATGTATGTATATATGCATATATTCAAATATACACATATACATAGATATGGATATATATATGTATATATGTATATATATATATATATATATATATATATATATATATATATATATATATATATATATATATATATATATATATATATATATATATATGCATATATACATATATGCACATTACACATATACATGATGTGGATATATATATGTATATATATGTATATATATTAACTATATATATATATATATATGTATATGTATATACATATACATAGATGTGTGTCTCTCTCTCTATATATACATACATACATATATATATATATATATATATATATATATATATATATATATATATATATATATATATATACATATGTATATGTATATATATACATATATACTCGGTCACAAATACACACACACACTTACACACACACACAGATATTCGTTTGCCGTCGTCGCTTGCTGCTGCATTTGGATACTCAATATTTAATTTATTTATTTGGACTGCTACTGCCTAATGGAATAAAGAGAGATTAGAAATGATGTTGATGTATTTAAAACTAATGGCTATTAAAACACCTCATGCACTGCTATAGTGAATCACTATTGGTCGACTGGTGTAGATGACAACGAAATATCTCTCCAACCATCCTCCCCAATCACCTTCAGATTCTCTCCTATGCCATCATATTCTTTCGTAAAAATCTGTAATCTCTTGCCAAGTTCAAGTCGCCCATCAGGATATGTATGAGGTTTTGAAGATGGTGATATTACTATTGCCGGATTACCATTTTAGTTTTAGAGAGACGACCATATCGCTATAATTGTCGTGCAAGCGACACATATTTTAATAGTGTTTTCGAGTGATTTTAGGGTATGCGTAAAAATATATGTGACTCAATATATATACATTTGCATAATATGTAAATATAAATGATTGTTTATGTGCATGCTTATGTATATATATATATATATATATATATATATATATATATATATATATTTAAATAAAGAGCATTATTACAGAAAAATAATAACGCCACACAGTATTATATATACATGTCTTACCAACCACATGGTCCTGGGTTCAGTCCCACTGCGTGGCACATTGGGCAAGTGTCTTCTACTATAGCCACGGGCCGATTAAAGCCTTGTGAGTGGATTTGGTAGACGGAAACTGGAAGAAGCCCGTCGTATATGTATATGTATATATAGGTATGTGCGTGTATATGTTTGTGTATCTGTGTTTGTCCCCCCAACATCGCTTGACAACTAATGTTGGTGTGTTTACGTCACCGTAACCTACCGGTTCTGCAAAAGAGACCGATAGAATAAGTACTAAGCTTAGAAAGTGTAAGATCGGGCGTCGATTTGCTCGACTAAAGGCGATGCTCCACCATGACTGCAATCAAATGAATGAAACAATTAAAAGAATAAAATAATATATTCACTTGCGTGTACAATCAATATGCATATACTTACATACACGCACATACACACACACACACACACACACACACACACACACATATATAGCATATTCACACGCATACAAGGAAGAGTATTTCTTTTAAACGCAAATTGGAAATATGGTTGTGTTCACGTTATCAGAGTTTCTTTTTGTTGTAAAGAGGTCTTTTGCTAGTGTTGTATATGTCTTTTGACTCCGGTTGTCGTTCTGACAGATATTGTCATATTCCGAAGTCATGGATAAAATGGTTCTATCTGGCACTGTACGAACCCCCAGTCGTACAGTGTTATTGTCCTCAAAAGGTTGGATCGCTATAACGTCCACTCAGTAACACTAAATAATTTTACCGGTGAGTGTGTTATATTATAAGGCACTAAAAGAGAATGACTCTCCCCAGACACAGCTAAACATGTATATATATATATATATATATATATATATATATATATATATATATATATATATATATATATATATATATATATATATATATATATATATATATATATATATATATATATATATATATATATATATATATATATATATATATATATATATATATATATATATATATATATATATATATATATATATATATATATATATATATATATATATATATATATATATATATATATATATATATATATATATATATATATATATATATATATATATATATATATATATATATATATATATATATATATATATATATATATACATATATATATATACTGTGGAGGTGCAATGGCCCAGTGGTTAGGGCAGCGGACTCGCGGTCATAGGATCGTGGTTTCGATTCCCAGACCGGGCGTTGTGTGTGTTTATTGAGCGAAAACACCTAAAGCTCCACGAGGCTCCGGCAGGGGATAGTGGCGAACCCTGCTGTACTCTTTCACCACAACTTTCTCTCACTCTTACTTCTTGTTTCTGTTGTGCCTGTGGTTCAAAGGGTCAGCCTTGTCACACTGTGTCACGCTGAATATCCCCGAGAACTACGTTAAGGGTACACGTGTCTGTGGAGTGCTCAGCCAGTTGCACGTTAATTTCACGAGCAGGCTGTTCCGTTGATCGGATCAACTGGAACCCTCGACGTCGTAAGCGACGGAGTGCCAAAAACATATATATACAACGGGTTTCTTTCAGGTTCCGTCGACAAAATCCACTCATAAGAATTTGGTCGCCCGAAATCTATAGTAGAAAACACTTGCACAAGGTGCCACGCAGTGGGTCTGAACTCAAAATTATGTGGTTCAGGAGCAAGCTTCTTACCACATAGCTACCCTTGAATTCATCGTTCTTTTGAGAGCTTCGATTTTTATTCCGGGGTTTATAGCAACACTCTTCACCTTAAACTGGCGGCGCCAACTTAATGTTCGACGACATGTGGTTAGTAGCTCTCAAAGTTTCCTCACCAGCACACAGGTTTATATTTGTGTGCATCAGTCTGTAATTCGGGTACATGTAGTAGTAAGAAACTTTAATGAAAGGTATGTGTATTCAAAGATATTTTTACGACTGTTGTGCAACACGAGATTGCAACATAGCATATTTTTAATGTGATTATTATAGTACGAATGTTCAATAGAGATATCAAGATTGACATGCAATGAGAAATGAACTCGGAAAGCCAAGTGGATATATGTGTCTGTGTGTATGTGTATCTGTGCATATCTGTATGTATATATACTTGTGCTCGGCAATTTTAGTGTGCTGTAAAATATAAAAATATTTATTGAACTGAAGAAAAAAAGTAAGTGAATATATATATATATATATATATATATATATATATATATATATATATATACATACATACATACATACATACATTTATATCTATCTATCTGTATATATATATATATATATATATATATATATATATATATATATATATATATATATATATAACTGAGAGTGAATATGCAAATTTGAAATTCTAAATGGATTTTATGAAATGTTTATGATACTTACATATGAGAGGGAGGAAGGGGACGTGCCCGACTGAAATGGAGAACAATAAAAGACATCATATACAGGGAGTTTTGTTGAAAAGAATACTATGAAAAAACTATGATAATTAGAAAATTCAGAAGTATAAAGCGATCTGGAAAGGACTTAAAGATATGAGACAATTTTTTTCTAATCCGAGAGAGATATAAATTATAATGTTTATGTCAGGGTTAGAATTTACGACTCATATGGTGACGAGAGGTTCATCGTATTTGTATATTTTATATCTCTATTGGTCAACGATAATGACGTTAGTCACAGGTTTCCAATATCATAATTATTAGTTCACTGCATTTGTAATGGTGAGAGTTACAAGGAAATATTTGTAACTCCGTTCAGAAGAAATACATCAATAGATACATCATTCTTCTTTCCGTACATTGAAAGCATAGAAGGAATACATTTATATTTTATAATCTCCTGCATAGCTAGACTTTCTAGTATTACATTCTGTGTGTTGTGCATGTACTGGTACGGCTGCAAGATTAATTATAGCTACACGTGCTGGCATTATTGTGTGGTTGAGAAATTTCTTGTGTAACCTTATGGTATTTATTTCGAGACCACTGCGCTGAACCTTAGGAAAGTGTCTCCTATAACAACACCCCAAGTTGACCAATGATTTCGAAGGGAATTTGGCAGATAGAAACTGTAGGAATTATATGTACACATCCTATCTATCATTATATATATATATATATATATATATATATATATATATATATATATATATATATAGTAATAACTCATATAATGCATTGCTACGTACGTTTCCACAAATTCAATGCTTTAGCTATTGTATTCCCCATCCATTTGGATATACGTATATACATATACAGACAAAAAGGCAGACAGACAGACAGACAGACAGACAGACAGACAGACAGACAGACAGATAGATAGATAGATAGATAGATAGATAGATTTAGATATATATCTTTTGATATATATCCAAATTGAGGGAGTGGAACGGGTAAAATGCAGGCTATGCATGTTTTCTAGGCAACTGACTCTCTGATGTAATTGTTAGTCAATTCATCAAACGGGGATTAGTTTAGTTAAATGAAGGTTGCATTGTCGCTTCGAATATCCAAGTTAACTCACTGCAAATGTGAATTGAACTGAATAGAGAAGCCAGAAGCACAGAACAGCAAAAACAAAAATTCGAAAAAAAATTAAAAGGTCAATAAGTATGGAATGGGAAAGGATGGGGGTCAAATATGTGGCAGTGGGAGTCGTATAGAGTTGATGGAAATGAAGAAAAAAGGGGGGAAGAAACAGGAGGGAGAAAAGAGTTTCTTTGAATTATTGACTTCATATCTGTTCATTTGGATTCCTCTTAGAGCCACTCTTTGCTTTGTTGTCTTGGATTTCGGTGTTGTCTTGGCCCTCGGTGAAAGATGGAATATAATTTCAAATTATTTGAGCGCTACATAGTGTTTTCTATATTAAGATACTCTCAGTCTCATCTGTAGACTCTCTATATATATATGTATATGTTTACAAGGATGTATGTTTGTACATATATGTCAGTGTTAGAAATTATATTATATTAATTATTGTATAAATTTAATAGCTTTAGTGGTATATACATTATGTTGTCTATCATCTAAAGCATTTCACAAGTTAATTGAATTGTGCTCTGCTTTTAAACATTTTATAAGTGTTTGCTTCATCTTAACTACAAAGACATAAAAGTCAAACGCCAATCAACTGATTTATATTTCTCATTTCAAGGCCTTGAATAGTTTCTTAATTACTAGACGAGAAAATTTCATTGAATTGAATTTCCAAATAAACTACCTCTGTAAACAACGGAATTTTTTTTTTTTGTTCATATTTCTTAATACACCACCACAATTATTACCTCGTTTTATTGCTAATCCTTATGAATAGAATAGATCTTTGCTTACTCTTTCCTTTACCCTATGTTAATTGGAATATTATTTTATCATTACGAGTACTAGTACTATTACAACTATTACTCTTATTACAGTTCATAGATTATTTTATCGTTATATCAACTGGTGAGTTCTTAGATGCAGGTTCAATGTTTCCTCTCGATGCATGTAGTCATTGCCTTCAGTCAATTTTCAGATAATAATAGTCACAAATATCGATAAGAACGCCATAAAAATTTAACTACTTTTTCATTTCTACCATCTTTACAGGAAAGAATTGTTTATCGTAAAGCATAACGACGAAAAAATTGTGACAAACAGCAATGGTATTAGTTTTATAGTTAAAACAATATTTCCTTCGCAACTTTCTGAATCTATTTTTATTAAGTTACATTATGAATATGACATCGAAACTCTTAACTTAAATGGATATATGTATATATATGTGGATGCCTTTGTATGTGCGTATGCATTTATATGTTTGGGTTTGTCTTTACCAACACATTTTGAGAACCAGTATAGTGTTGCATATAGGCGCAGGCGTGGCTGTGTGGTAAGAAGCTTGCTGCCCTACCACATACTTCCGGATTCAGTTCCATAGCATGGAGTATATTTGGTAGACAGTAAATGAAAGAAGCTTCAAAATCGGTGTTGGTGTGTTGACGTCCCCATAATTTAAATGTTTGCGCAATTTTCATATTCACTCGTAAAATATTGGCCTTTCAGAATTTATAACAGACGACACTTGACCAAAATGCCGCACAATAGAACTGAACCCAAAATCAGGCAGTTGCCAAATAAACTTCTAAGCCGCATATCAATAAAATGATTACAGTAATATTCGCCAGTGAATATGAACTGCCTTTATCCACATCTTATAAATATTATAAATTATTTTCTTATTCGTACAACAAATTGTATAAATGTTTCCGAGGATCGCATCGATGAGTATTTAATCACAGTAATATCTGTCTCCAATTTCGAGACAGCAAGCTGGCAGAAACGTTAGCGCACCGGGCGAAATGCTTAGCGGTCTTTCGTCTGTCTTTATGTTCTGAGTTCAAATTTCACCGAGGTCGACTTTGCCATTCAGGGTGGAAAAATTAAGTACCTGTTGCATACTGGAGTTGATCTAATGGACTGCTCCCTCCCCAAATATTCCGGATCTTGTACCTAGAGTAGAAAAGAATATTTGTCTTGTTTATTTTTTTTTTTTTTGGCATCTACAATTTCGTGTTTCAATTTAACGAGTCTCTCGGCACTTCTTACAAGCATTGTGTAGTAATATCCTTCAGCAGAGTTATACACACACACACACAAACACACACATACATATATATAGATACACACACACACATATATATATGTTTCAATCATTTTTTACTGCGGCCATACTGGGTTTTAGCGGAACAAATCGACCCCCAGAGATTACTTTTAAAGCCTGGTACTTATTCTATCGCCCTCTTTTGCCGAACCGCTAATTTACGGAGACTTAAACACACCAACACCGGTTGTCGAACGGCGGTGGGAGACACATGCGCAAAAGCACACACACACACACACACACACACGCACACACACACACGTATATATATACAACAGGCTGCTTTCAGTTTCCGTCTACCAAATCCACCCACAAGGGTATGGTCGGCCCGAGGCTATAGTAGAAGACACTTGCCCAAGGTGTCATGCTGTGGGACTAAACCTGGAACCATTTGGTTGAGAAGCAAACCATTTAAACGAGCTTTTACATGGTTTCCGTCTTTGATAATTTCATTTAGAAAGCTTCGTTACTCATTGTATATATATTCCATATTTATTACCACAATAGTTATTTTTTTTATATTTTATCGACCTCAGAAGGGAGAAATACAAAGATAACCTCTTGCAAGATTTGAACACAGAATGTGAAGTTACGTAACTAAAAGTAACATATTACTCTGAATTGCTCCTTACGGACACAACCGATCTATTGCCATTTGGAAGCAACATTATAAAAATGAGAGAAAATAAAAGTTTTATTCTAACCAATGACTTTCGCCTTTAAACAAATGCTCACGTTGGTGTTGTTTTCGTTGTTATTCCTGCTGGCAGTTCTTATCGTCGTTTTCCACTGCAGTTCTTTCAATTGTTTCCTCTCAATGAAAGCAAGGTTTCAGTTACATAGTTGAGGTCATTACAGAGTTTTATAGTTTCAGGTGCACATCGAGCGGAGGAATATCAATTCATGAACAAAAGAATAAGTAATGCCTGTTATAAAAAGCAGAAAAGAAATGCCAAAACAATGGGTGAAAGAAAGAGAATATTCTGAAAAGAAAAATACGATTTCTTTTCAGTTTTAAGACAGTATTTCAATGCACCACATTATATAACTGAAGCGGCCACAGGTGTTAAAACTTGTAAGATCCTGGCATATCCATAATAGTAAAATGTTATCAACCAAAATGTTATATTCTCCCTTATTACTTTATTTTTAGTTATAAAATTTCATTGTATTTATTGAGAGTTTTGTGTTCAAAACCAAATTAGCTTTGTTAAATATATATCAGATGTAATCTTAGTTGATAAATTATATAAAATAATATATGCGTTCATATCATTGGCGATAAAGTTTTAATACTGCTTTTATGTATTTCTCATGTCATAAAGCATTTTACTGAATGATTTGTGTTAACTTAATGCAATGATGTTTGGTAATGAAAGATATGTGTATATATCCAGCAGCGTATGTCAAATTGAACATCAATTCCATCAGCCTTTTCGTTATGGTAAGGCGTGGAAAGGTCATGGATTATATCATATCTGTCTGAATAAATAGCATCGAAAAATAGTTAAGATACAATAAAAATTGGAGACGGTTGCGTTCAATATCATTAAGAATATGGCGGAGGGAAGATATCCCAGAGGAGCATATAGCATATTAAATAGAAATACAGTAGGGGCTCATAATTGTGTTATAGTGAGTCGGAATCCTTCGATCAACTGATGTCTAATCAGATGGCAGTCATTAATTATCTACAAATTACATAGATAACTTTGTTTGATTGAAACTTTTCAACTTTTTTATTTTACATATGCGTCAATACCGTATTCAAATAATTATCAAAAGAAAAGATTATTAAGAATACTGTCTTGTTAAAGAAGGTAAATAATATTTTTTTTTTCCTTGCACTCAGTTCAAAAGGATCGGTAAATATGTTGCAAAATAATTGCCAGTTTAATACAAATATTTATCTAATTGCTCCCGGCTTGATCCATGACAAAATCTGTAGCAAAATTTGAACATGGAATATATCACGTGAGAAATCTCCACTTCCAAATTTTTTATAGCTCCTTAAAAAGAAGAGATTGACCAAACTTCAAACGTCGTTACTTCATGATGACATTATTGCATGCAGATCTGCTAAGAATGAAATGCGCAAGACGAGCTCAAAACTAGGATACATTCAAGACTATTGTCTTATTCACTCAAAACTCCATCATATTTGAATATTGAAGACGAGATGTGAAAAATATTTTAGGGTAAGTTTGGAAAGAAATACAGCTAAATAACAGCCTGCATATTACGTAAAAATTTCAAATTACAGAATCTCGCAGTTAGCTTACGATTTATTTTCCATCCAAGAATTCTTTTATAAACTTATACAGTTACCGCTCGCCATATCGCGGTTCACCTGTCACGGTTTATTATTTAAACTTACGTTGATTCTTCCGTGGTGTTGTTTTGCATTTATAATAGAAATGAATATATACAAATTATTACAATAATAAAAAAGTATACCATACAGTACTGATTGTACTTCGTGAATTTTCATCTATCGTGGAGTGCGAAGGGGAACATAACACTCGCGATGGTCGAGGGATTACTGTATACCTCATACTATTATTTGTAGCTGTAACCATTTCGAGATTGAGCATGATATATATATATATATATATATATATATATATATATATATATATATATATATACATACACATATACATGACTATGTGTGCGTGAGAGAGAGAGAATGTGTGTGTATGTGTGTGTGTGTATGTGTGTGTGTGTGTCTGTGTGTGTGTGTTTCTGTGTAAGTATATATAGATTTATTAAGGAGGAAATATCTTTCAAACCTACTGTATTTCAATACGTGTGTGTTACTTATCGAAAATTCTAAAACATTCCCATCTTTGAAAAGACGCAAATCTATATTTCAACAACTGTGCCGTATTACTCCGTTGATAAATGAAACCAGGCACTAACATCCATAAGACGTTATGTTCTTTAGTCAGTCGCAGTTTTCCGGAGTGCGTGTGTGTGCTTGCGTGTATGTTTAAAAATCTTAGATCGTTTTTCTAGAAACATCCTGAAATATGAATAGAAGTCTTTCTTTTGCTACGAAGCTTCTCGAGTGCGAAGGCAGCAACAAAGACGCGCACGCAAGTGCGCTTGTATGTGTATGTGCAATACATATGCATATAATGTTATGCATATGTGTGTGTGTTATGTATTTGTATTTCTGTATGTGTGTATGTATGTGTGTGTGTGTGGTTGTATGTGTGTGGTTGTGTGTATACATACTTATGCCTATTTTCATATTTATACACACGTGGGCTATTATGAATTTTTTGGTTTTTGTATATACATCTACGTGTGAAAGAAATGGAGAATAATTTTAGCATGCAAGTTTGTGCTTTGTATATTTTTATGCATGTGTGTGCGTGTGCATGTGTGTGTGTGTGCATGTGTGTGTTTGTGTGTGTGTGTGTGTGTTCGCGTGTGTATGTGTGTGTGTGTGTGTGTGTGTGTGTATGTGTGTGTGTGTGTGTGTCCTTTTAAAAATGTTTCTGGAAGGCATTGCACAGGTTTCAAATACGTTTCAGGTATCTATTATCCCTGAGGCATAATCTTTTCATGAACATTTCCTTGAAAGCAACAGCTAAAAGGAACAAATATACGTGTGTATCACAGTATGTCAGTGTAAAGAGGTTCGCACAGGTGTAGGTATGTGTGGGTATGCGCACGCGTTCCGTGCGTATGTATGTGTATGCATCGCTGTGTTTGGATGTCTGTCTATAGCTCAGTTTTTTTTTTATATATTTTTATTGTTTCATGTATATATTTGCTTGATGTTCAAGCATTATGAATAGCTGTATTTGAAAAGTAGGTGTGCGTTTGAGTAATTGTTTGAATGCGTTTCTGTATATATCTACATATATGCTAATGTGAAATTATGTTAGCACGCAAGCTGCTACATAGACGTTCGTGTGTGTGTTTGTGTGCTTATATGCCCATCAAAATAAAAGTATCCGAATGGATCAATGCATTTTTCACCGTTACATACATACATACTTCTTTGCATACATAATTACATATACAAATTTAACCGTACAGGCATACATATTCATTTCTAATCAAATCCCTGTTGTATAGCGATATGCATAGATGGATATGTATGCGCCTGACTCCGTACATTTGAATCAGTGTGCGATTGTGTGTATTTGAAAAGACAAGACGGAGGGAAGAATGGAGAAAGGTAGATACATAGGGAAAGAGAGATATAAAATAAAAGTAACAATAGAGGAGAAAGAGAGAGAAGTGTCGAGAATGTTTCTCTTATATAATCTGCATCGGAATCTCGGCTTGTGTAGCACAGCATTACCCTATTAGTTCCAGCAATATAGACACATGTCCTTTAACACAATGCAACGTCCATCTACAACAAAAGCCTAACATCAGACAAAACTTTTATTGGCGGTTTTAATATCTCCTTTGCTTAAAGAGAACTTCCAAGTTCGTTCCAAGCAATAACACTGCGTAAAATTGGTGTTTACAAGTTCGCAGGTTTATCGACTTATAATGTAATAATCTACTATATAGTGCTTTTTATCGACTTATAATGTACTCCATACTATGTTTTATCGGCATTTAATGTACTGTATAGGAGGTTTTAATCATACCTAACACTTGCTATATAGGCACACACGCATACATTCACATACACAATATTATCCTATCTATCTATCTATCTATCTATCTATCTATCTATCTATTTATCTATCTATATATATATATATATATATATATATATATATATATATATATATATATCCATACATTTATCGTGATACATATGTGCATACTTATATAATGATAGATAGATACGTAGTTGGATAAATAGATACATGCATACATACATACATGGATAGATAGATAGATAGATAGATAGATAGATAGATAGATAGATAGATAGATAGATAGATAGATAGATACGGTTGTATGTGTATGTGTGTAGTCATTTTACTTTCTTTTCTCTTCTTTGAAACTTCCAAGTTTTAACACATTTATGCATATGCATCTGTACGTTTTATGCAACACCACCTTTTCCAGCTCTAGACCGATGTTAAATACGTGATTTTCTACTAATGTATACTTATAAACACACACTCACACAAACACACATGAGCATTATATATGCATGTATGTGCATGTATATCTATATGTGTTCACGTTTGTTTCAATAGCTTTTTCTAGAAGAGTAGTGACATTAAAATTAAGTTACTTACTGAAGATTCATGATCTGCATTAGTTTGCAGGAGAAGGCGAATATCAATACGTTCTAACGGGATAGGTTTTCTAGTGGATCAACGATTCTTGTACGCTTATAACTTTATAACATTACAAAATGGCACAAGCTGGAATGGTATGTATGTCATTAATCAGTTTTATTTCAAGATTTCTTGCGAATAGAGAAAGAGCCGGTTTCTAACCTTCATCCAAAGCCCCTTCATTGAAATTTCAATGTATATATGTATGTATGTATGTATGTATGTATGTATGTATGTATGTATGTTGCGTCGTCGGCGACTAAACTGGTAACCCCATCAAGCTCGCTTGGTTGATTGTTAGACACCCTTCAAGATGGAAAATAAGATTTTTTCAAAGAGTGAAAGAGCTCATGATCAGTCAACGGCCATCCAACAACATGTGTACATGTGTAAGTATGCATGTATGTATGCTCGGAGACGTCGAAATACCTGGGTTAGCGTCCAGGTGCGTGGCTGGCCCAAGAGGAGGCCCGCCTGTTGTCGTAGCAACTCCCTAGGAGAGGGAAACTCTGAGAGAACACCTGCGACACTGTCAGTATTCGATGATGTAGTTCTTCTATGTATGTTCTTCAATGTATGTATGTATGTATGTATGTATGCACGTATCTACGCTGTATGTATGTACATATGCATGTATGTGGAAACAGAAAACGAACTTCTTTCGAACAACGAAAAAAACAAACAAACAGAGAAACGAGACATGCAACATAAAGAGTATACCCCTTCATCAGTTGTCCCTGTCCATCTACTCCGCGTTCCGAAGGCGAGGACAATACGCGATATCGTTGGAACAGTCCAACCCACAAAGCAAATTAAATAAAATTTGGGATTTTTTGCGGAGGGTGAAAGTGTTAACAAGAACAGGACAGTGAGAACAAGACAGTAAAAACAAACGGTGAGGGCTGTTGAGCCAAGTCGATAGAAAAATTATTAAGAACGCTAAGTAGACGTGCCATGAGAGAAGAGACAGAAAAACACGTCGCTTTATATATAATGTACATATGAGTATATGCGTGCGTGTGTGTGTGTGTGTGTGTGTGTGTGTGTGTGTGTGTGTGTGTGTGTGTGTGAATAGATTTATTTGGACTCGCATTCATGTACTCTTTTATTCTCTTACTAGTTACAGCTGTTTTGTAAACATTGTCTTCAGACGTTGCTCATAAAAATATATGTATTTTTATGCTTACGTGATCCAGTAGATAGTTTATAGTTTTATTATATAGCTTTGCTTTTAATGTCTTATTAGGGATGACTTATTAGGTAGTGTTTATGTCGCTTGTTGTGAAAACCGTTCAGGGATCATTACGCTAAAAAGCAACATGTGTCTTGATGATATTTTCTGACCGGCGACTAATCCTGAATACCCGTAACAGTGGGTACACCATTTGGGTACTTAAGACTTATATGGGGGTGTTAAACAGGACGTCAGAGTACTACTGACCACCAAGAACATGTATAATCATTCTGGAGGCTTTCCGCAATGTATCCGTCTACCTAATATTACTGGCATGTGTCAGGTCACCCGATACTACATTGGATGACACTTAAAGTAGGTAATGTGTAGTTGAAGGGAAACAGAAACCAAGTAATTGCAAGATAAACTTATCAACCACACGAACATAATTGCCACAATACTATGCTTAATTGCAAGCATCCATACTCTGATCAATCAGGAATATAGTTATGGGTTCTAATATGGATTAAGTTATCGTCCACCATGTCAAATAGTTAACGTCAAAGAAGGAAATTTCTTTCCAAGACAAATTATCTGTGAAATCGGAAATTGCCAAGATATGTCATATAGTTAGCATTATTTAATGAGCACTGACATACTAAGAGAGCTCCAGTGAACCCACTCCAATTATTTTGACGTGGAATCGTTTACATGATACGTTATTATTATGATTCAGGTGAACATTTATACGCATGTACGTGTATCTGCATCCATATGCGTGTGTGTGCATGTGTATGTAGAATATGTGGGTGTTACTGTTATATAGTCTTGTGGTTTCTTTTTTTCTTTCGTCATTATGGTAAGGGTGTACATTTATGCATATATTTAAGCAAACATATATGTACACATATATCACCCATGCATCACATGTATGTGTGTATGTATTTCGTGTATATATATATATATATATATATATATATATATATATATATATATATATATATATGTATATATATGTATGTATGTATGTATGTATGTATGTATACACACACAC
>NC_142932.1:90763180-90773180 GCF_046866305.1 Octopus bimaculoides | reverse complement strand
GATCCGATCAACGGAACAGCCTGCTCGTGAAATTAACGTGCAAGTGGCTGAGCACACCACAGACACGTGTACCCTTAACGTAGTTCTCGGGGATATTCAGTGTGACACAGTGTGACAAGGCTGACCCTTTGAATTACAGGCACAACAGAAACAGGAAATAAGAGTAAGAGAAAGTTGTGGGTACAGCAGGGTTCGCCACCATCCTCTGCCAGAGCCTCGTGGAGCTTTAGGTGTTTTCGCTCAATAAACACTCACAACGCCCGGCCTGAGAATCGAAACCGCGATCCTATGACAGCGAGTCCGCTGCCCTAACCACTGGGCCATAGCGCCTCCTGGGGGCATATATGCCTGAATATTAGACTATTTTCTTTAGTCAATACACTGCAACTGCTTATAAGCTTATATATATATATATATAAGCTTATATATATATATATATATATATATATATATATATATATATATATATATATATATATATATATATATATATATATATATATATATATATATATATATATATATATATATATATATATATATATATAATTTAATTAAATTTCTAAATTTCTGTGTCTTTGTGCAGCTGAAGATTACTCTACATTTTATATTTGATGTAATGTTTACATTGTTCAATTAAATGGAGTCGCATGAAACGATCGTACTGCATTACCTCTGGATATCATTGTTGCTTATTTTGATTTGAATCACCTTATTTTGAAACTCTATGGAAAATACTATACTATACTCTGGTGCCTAAACTTAAGTACTATATTCACCTGAATCTAAATTTATATATATATATATATATATATATATATATATATATAAATATATATATATATATATATATATATATATATATATATATATATATATATATATATATATATATATATATATATATATATATATATATATATATATATATATATATATATATATATATATATATATATATATATATATATATATATATATATATATATATATATATATATATATATATATATATATATATATATATATATATATATATATATATATATATATATATATATAGGTGCAGGTGTGGGTGTGTGGTAGGAAGCTTGCTTCCCAACCACATGAATCCGGGTTCAGTCCCATCGCGTGGTACCTTGGACAAGTGCCTCATACTATAGCCTCGGGCTAACCAGAGACTTGTGAGTGGACTTGGTACCCGTCGTGTATATATATATACATATATATATATATATATATATATATATATATATATATATATATATATATATATATATATATATATATATATGCCTTTGTATCTGTGTATGTCTCCCTACCATCGCTATAAAATAGATGTTGGTATGTTTACGTCTCCGCAATTTAGCGGTTCGGTAAAAGAACCTGATAGAATAAGTACTAGGCTTACAAAGAATAAGCCCTGGGATAGATACATCCTACTAAAGGCGGTTCTCGAGCATGACTGAAATGAGTAAAAGAATAAAGGAATATATATTCATATTTATATATACTTATATGTGTGATGGAGTATATGTTCATATACACTTCAAGAAAATGTGTGGGTGCTACGTTTGCTGCCGGGAAAGGTGGCTGGAATGAATGGATTAGTGGAAAGACGGATGGATGGTTCGCATAGACAGATGGTTGGGGGGATATATGCATTAAATCTGGTTGCATAAACAGACGAAGTGCAAAAAGTAAAAAAGACAGACAACAGAAAAGTATAAAAACAACCTCAGAAAATAAAATAAAAATAAAGCATAAAACAACGTATAATCGTCTAAGTAGGCATTTCAGTATCAATGCTAAAGATGCGGTAATAACCTCCAATAAGCTGCAAATATCTTCACGAAGAAGCAAAGCAAAAAACGTATGCATCAACAATAAGCACTGAAATAGGCAAATAACAGAACCCGTAATGTGAATGTTCATAGAAGACTTGAAGCTAATGGAGTGTTGATTGTGCCGTTTACCAAATTCTCAATTTACTAAAGAACTAAGTAGTGTTTCCATTAAGATAATAAAGATGCAATTATTTTTATTTGGTTTATATTAAAGAGCAATTTTGTCTCGTTCAACGTAACGCTTTGTTGAATACGTGCATGTGTTGTGTTACACGTGCGTATATGTTTGCATGTGTATATATACGTCAGTCTGAATTTATAACTACGTACCTGAATGTATGAATATCTGTAAGTCTTTATATGTAAATATATATTTATATGTATGTATATAACGAAAAGGGGAGATAAAAATACACAAAGTTATATATATACATATATATATATATATATATATATATATATATATATATATATATATATATATATATATATATATATATATATATATATATACATATATATACACAAATATATATAATTATATACATAAACATACATGTATTTATATATACAGTAAAGGTGCGTGGCTTAGTGGTTAGGGCATTCGGCTCACGATCGTAAAGCCGTGACTTCAATTCCCGGCGACGCGTTGTGTCCTTGAGCAAGACACTTTATTTCACGTTGCTCCAGCCAACTCAGCTGGCGAAAATGAGTAGTACCTGTATTTCAATGGGCCAGCTTTTTCACACTCTGTGTTATGCTGAATTTCCCTGAGAACTACGTTAAGGGTACAAGTGTCTGTGAAGTGCTCAGCCACTTTCACGTAAATTTCATGAGCAAGCTGTTTCGTTGATCTATCAGCTGGGACCCTCATCGTCGTAACCGACGGAGTTCACCCCCACCTCCTATATACACACAAACATATATTTACATATACAATCCTATATACATTTATACATATATATAGAGCGAGAGGGAAATGGGAGAGAGGGATAAAAAGAAAGAAAAAAGGAAGGAAATGTACGAAAATATCTAGATATATATACAAATACTCATATTTATAATATTAATCTAATTCTTAGACAAAATAAGCGTAATGAAGTGGGAGTGGTAGGCTGGTCGCTTGATAGGCACGTACGATCTATCCGATCATCTGATTGCAACAGTTTCCAACCAGTCTGTTCTACTTTCAAATCTTTAATCGATCCGGTGATAGGATAAAAAGGCAACACAGGCCCAAGAGTTCGTACAGTCGGCTCGATGTACCGGGATCTTGTGACTGTGAACTTTTATATCATTCTGCCATAGCTGTAACAATGATATACATACATACATACATACATACATACATACATACATACATACATACATACATACATGCTTGGGAGTGCCGAGAAGTTTCTAAAAGCAAATACAGGATGATCAGTTAATTATGATTTTATTCAATATATACCCCTCTCAGATTTACACAATTATTGCAGCGGTCCTTCAGCTTTTCTAAGCCTTATAAAAGAACTCGGAAGGTTGACAAGCCAACCAGGCCTTTCGCGATACTCTTAATGCCAGGAAAATTTCAGCACCCCTTTGTACATACATACATACATACATACATACATACATACATATTAGCTGCTCAGCGGATGTTAACATAAAGCTGAAGATCAGTGAAAAAGAGAACACCTACGCTGAACTATTAAGAAATCTGCAGTTACTCTATCCAGATTACAAGTTCATGTTTATACCCGGTAAAATTTTGGTAAAATCAAAAGCAGTAATTTTTAATTTTATTTTAGATTTCAAACAAATACCATTTTCCTATATTACTTCATATCAAAAAAAAAAAAGCACCATTCGATAAATTGTACAAATTTCCCATCTTACAACTCTGAAGTGCAGAAGAGTTGTCTATAAATTCTTATCAATATAGGATTCCATTATAGGGGCAGCACTTCTGCGAAACGATTGTAAGATGCTTTAAAAACTTAATTCGAATTTTTTAAAATGACATTATTATTATATTAATACTTATACATATTTACATAGGTGATTTACATATTTATATATATATATTTATATTTTTAATACAACAATTATTTTACACACGTATATATCTTTCTGAAGAATTTTCTAATATTGATTTCCTGATATTAATAATAACATATTATATAAAATATATGTAATCACTCGTATTAAATACATAAATACTTTAATAGTATTAATTCTTTGATACAATAGAGCACTCAATATAAATTCAGCATATAATATTCTCATTGAACATATTTAGCTAAAGATGAAATACCACAAGGTATAGAAAATATGAAATACTACAAGGTATAGAAAATATGAAATACCACAAGGTATAGAAAATACATATTCGCCTTTATATATTTATATATTTAATCCTTTATATTGAACACTCAATATTTCATCTATTCAATAAGACATATTCCATATATTCAATAAGACATTCAATACTTTATTTCATAGTACCATCCATTTTTATTTTATTTTATATTATATATTGTATATTATATTATATATTGTATATTCCATATTCTATATCCCACATTGGTTTTGCAGGAATATAAATAAAACATAAAAAACAGACAGTGTTGGAACTCTTTTAAACAAAATAATATATTCCTCTATACACAATCATACAAAAAACCCCTTTTTTTGTATTTATTTTTACTCGCATATATACATATATATATATATATATATATATATATATATATATATATATATATATATATATATATATATATATATATAAGCAGTGCAAGCAATGTCTCAGTAATTGCATAAAGAAATACTTAAAGTATAATTTGTTTTGTGTGTGTTCACTAACGTGAATAACTAAGTCGCACTTTTCTTGTAATACACATTAAAACGTTTCAAGATCAACAAGTCAAAAGATTATAAGAACAAATTCATTTTAGCAGATCACAAATATTCGAGTCATAGCTGTTCTAGCTTGACAGCATGCAAAGGCATCAATTACGTAATCTTAATGACGTTCATGTTCCAAAGATGACTCAACGGCTATGCTCCCGCATTAGGTAATCTGTCTTGACACAACGCTGATTACATAACATTGCTAATACGAGCTAAAACACGGAAAGATCATTCAACCTGTGCAACTGCGACTTGTAGACTGCAAAATGTCCAAAGTGTTATTATTAGATCTAAGAACACTAGTTTAAGATGCAGCTCATTATATTTGTCATGTTTCATATAAGTTGAAATATTAATATTAAATATCACGTGCAATTCATTAAAGCAGAGCTGAATGTTAGTATTTTCCATTTAGCCTTTATCGTTTAGTTGATTCTGTCATTGGAGTGCGGCCACGCTGACGCTCCATCGTGAAGGATTTAGTCGAACAAATCGACTCCGGTGACTATTTTGTAAGTCTAATAATTATTCTATCATTCTCTTTTGTTTTGTTTTCTTTTCTTTTTTGCCGACCCGCTATGCCACGGGGACGTAAACAATCCAAAGTTGGTTGTTAAGTGATGAGGGGGAACAAAACAAACGCAAAGTCTCACACACTTACACACGTATATATATATATATATATATATATATATATATATATATATATATATATATATATATATATTGTTTTCTCTCTCTGGTTATTTCTGTGTTCCTTTCTGTTGAAGATCGTAGGCTCGAAACGTAAAAGACTTTCTCGCTTCCCGAGCGTTAAACTAATACATCTGGTTGTTGTTTACACACCCTTCTTCGTTTTTTGTTTTGTTTATTTTTTGTAAATTCCAATGTCTCTTTAGCAGCATTCAGATGCATCGACTACATAAATTGAGAGTATGAGAGGAGCAACGAGAGTATACAACCGATCCACTAGGTGGACATAGATGACAACCATTATAGTGACCAAACTTTATTAAGACAAATGGTCTCCCTTCTCTTGCTCACACTAAACAAATCTAAGATGTCTTAGCTTTAGTACTTTGCTTTACTATCTTTTTTCTTAGCTTTAGTATCTTTGTTGAGGTAAATGTATTGAAATACTCATGCAGCTTATTCAAATTGTTGTGAATCATGCGTTGCACTCATAATTGCGCTGTAACTATACAAAATTGTCTTAATAGTCCTTATAACTTTAAAGAACACAACAATTAATATACCGGGTTTAATTATCTGGTGATAAATAATCCTTTCTACTAAAGGCGCAAGGCCTGAAATTTTGTAGAAGGGATCTGGTCGATTACATCGCACCAGTCTTTCACTGGTATTTAATTTATCGACCCCGAAAGGATGAAAGGCAAAATCGACCTCGGTGAAATTTAAACTCACAACGTAGCGACGGGCGAGATATCGCCAAGCATGTTGTCCGGCGTGCTAACGTTTTCATGCATTTCTTTTCAGTTTGGAAACTCTTGACCTAGTTCGAATGACCATTCATAACGCTATCCTACTAACCAGCCTGTTAGAAAGCTTTAAAGAATCTCCATTGTTTATTTTACATCTAACAACCATCCTTTGTTTAACGCTTTGTACTCGATGTGAAATTTTCCTCTAAAGATTTGTCTGAAATTGAATACTTTAAACTAAATAACCGTGAACAGACGATTTACGCGATAATGTGTGATCCCAGTTTTTCTCGTCCACATAACACAGGTTGTGATGACACTATTTACTATGCTCTAATAACTTTTCAATGAGTCTCATCCTTTTATTATTTACCCAAAGAAAGATCAGATGTCGTTGGCGTAGAATAGCGTAGAAAACAGGGGAACTTTTGTCGCTTCTTGTTTCAGCCTAGTCACTATTTGTATGTTTATGTTTCATTAACGACACAGCATATTTATGGCTACAATCATCTTTCTAATTATTTTGAAAACGTTTGTGGTCTTTGTTTTGCAGCTTCATTAACCTCTATGGGGTGGCATGTACCTTTCTTTTTAATATTACAATGCCGTAATCAAATAATGTTGTACGACTGGATTTAACAGATTCACTTGGTTTGTCATCTGAACTATCTCTTTTGGTTGAGTGATGACTTCTGTCATTTCTAGAAGTTTCTATTATAATTTCATCAACACTGCAATCTGTATAGAATCCCTTAACCTGAAAAAAGGAAGGCATTACATTCTGTTGTGGATGAATTTTGACCTTGATTAATCCTTTACTTTCCTCTTCTCTCTTTCTCTCTCTCTTTACTACTCTAATCCTAATTTATGGTAATTTATTTTCAAACAAGAATTAGCTAGATAAACTACAATATAATTCTGTTTTGAAATTATAATTACTGTAATTTAAAAAAAGATTACTATTGATAACTTACTAACAATGAAGAGGTTTATATTTATGTACATACTATCAATATTAACATGACTGTTTTGTATCATATTATTATGTATCATTCATTATTATATACTATTCATATTATGCACTATGATAATGTAGTGTTGACTTTAACAATATAAATACTGTTATATAATAAATCTCTGATTTGTGTGTGTGTGTGTATATATATATATATATATATATATATATATATAGATAGATAGATAGATAGATAGATAGATAGATAGATAGATAGATAGATAGATAGATAGATATAGATAGATATATAGATAGATAGATAGATAGATAGATAGATAGATAGATAGATAGATAGATAGAGAGAGAGAGAGAGAGAGAGAGCGAGAGAGAGAGGGAGAGAGATAGATAGATAGATAGATAGATAGATAGATAGATAGATAGATAGATAGATAGATAGATAGATAGATAGATAGATAGATAGATATACAGACAGGCATACATACATACACACAAAATTATCCTGTTGTTTGTTGATGTTGAAATTCCAATGAAGGAGCCTTGGATATAGATTAGAAACCGGTTCTTTCTCCATTGGCAAGAAATCTTGAAATAAACTGAATAATGACATACATACATACAGGAATGAGACTAATTATAAGATTGAGAGACGGGAAGAAAAGATATAGGGATACGTTCAACTGTTTGCATGCCCATTCGAATTCCGTTATGCAGTATTATAGCAAATGCACAGAAAATAAGGTATGAACCTAAATATGATGTTAAGTCCTGCCTTAAAATGTCTGACTCGATCATATGAACGTTATGTTGAACATAGGCATAAAAACTGTTTCTTCTTTATAATCGATAAACAGTTGCTATGACAACAAACCCTACTTAAATTCAGAGATCCACACTTGAAGATTACATACGTCGTCCCTAATAGCTATTGCGCTCTTAAACGATAAGATCACGTGTATGTTTAGAAATGTGTGTGTATGTATGTGTATGTGCGTGTGCATGTGTGTGTACGAGAAAATATTTATGTCCCTCTTTTATGCTCAATATATATATATATGTGTGTGTGTGTACGTATATAAAAATCCATTTTTATATACGTACATATATACACACACATATATATATATATGTATATATATGTATATATATATATATATATATATATATATATATATATATATATATATATATATATATATTAAGCGCAAAAGAGGGACATAAATATTTTCACGCACACACACACATACACACAGACACATATAGAGAAATAGATATGCATATTTTTATATAGTTGTATTCATTTGAATGTTTTCTCTTTCTTTCTTTTTGCTTAAATATGCGTTTAAACACATGCTTAGCTACTTACGTTCAGTTCTGATATTATGGATCTTATTTTCATACACACACACACACACACACACATGTTTATATATATATATATATATATATATATATATATATATATATATATATATATATATATATATATATATATATATATACAGAGAGAGAGACAGAGAGAGAGAGAGAGAAAGAGAGATGGATACACGTGTGTATATATATTTATATATAAATATATATATATATATATGTGTGTGTGTGTGTGTGTGTGTGTGTGTGTGTGTGTGTGTGTGTGTGTGTAGAATGTTGAAAAGAAACATACGAGTTGGTGTGTATAATGAAAATAAAACAACGTAGAAAATGCTAAAATAGTTTTTTCATGAAGAACATTTTAGCACCGGTTTCAGTCTTTTCAACTTTTTCAACTTGGAAAACAATAAAATTGTGGAAGAATTTGATGAAATGTTTTTAAAAAATATTTCCAGAGTTTTCAAATGCAAGACAAGAATTCATATCAAACTAGCTGCTTCTAACCACCGAGAACCCACAAGTGTAAAAAAGAGAGACAGAGACAGACTGAAAAAGGAAAATGTCCCATGAATTTGAAAACTCATTTGATCTTTCCACAATTTAAGTGCATTTCATGCTTCACTCTAAGTTGAAATAGTTGCAAAGGACTGAAACCGGTACTAAAATCTTCTTCGTGATAAAATTATTTTAGCATTTTCTACCTTGTCTTATTTTCCTTATATATATATATATATATATATATATATATATATATATATATATATATATATATATATATATACAGGATTGGCCAAAAGTCACCCTAGAGTAAATCAAAATTCCATAAATACTTAATATTCAATTTTATTTATTCATTTGAAAAAATGTGTCGCTCAAGAAGGACTTCAGTTTGAACAATTTTCATGATGTTTCATATTTAGACTCTTTTATTAAATTCATTCAATTGTTAAACATAAATAGATCTTGGAATTAAAAGGTTTTGATTTACTGTCTGGCGGCGGCGGCGGCAGTGGCAGCAGCAGTGTCAGTAGTAGTAGTAGTAGTAGTAGTAGTAGTAGTAGTAGTAGTAGTAGTAGTAGTAGTGGTGGTAGTGGTGGTGGTGGTGGGAATGGCGGCAGCAACAGTGACATTAGTAGTGACATTAGTAGTAGTAGTAGTAGTAGTAGTAGTAGTAGTAGTAGTAGTAGTAGTAGTAGTAGTAGTAGTAGTGGCGATGGTCGTCGTCGTCGTCGCCCGTCGAAGTGGCAGTCTTAGGAGAGAGGGGTGGCTTCTATTACTATCTTACGTTCTGTTTCTATTCCACTCTGCTTTATTGAGTATAATGAGAGTGAAATACGCTGATATCGAGTTTAAAGATAATTTAATGACCATAATGATGTTGTTGTTTGTCGTTGTTGTAATTGTTAATGATGATGATGATGATGATGATGATGATGATGATGATGATGATGATGATACACATCATAACC
>NC_142932.1:90728180-90755680 GCF_046866305.1 Octopus bimaculoides | reverse complement strand
GTAGTAGTAGTAGTGGTGGTGGTGGTGGTAGCTGTTGTTGGTTGTTTTATCATTTACTGTTTCTTATTTCTATAAGCGTACATATTGCAGCTCTTAGTCAAAGTGAAATTGAAATTAAATCTCATCAGGTCTCGAGTACTTTTCTTCATAATATTCACATATCTAAAGAATATCTCTGAATTTCAATTTTAATATTTCTGGTGGATTTGTAGGAGATTAAACCTAGTGCTCTCATCATATTGCACTTATTGTTCTTTCTCCACACTCTAAGCTTTCAGTCGTTGTCAATCTTGAGGATTTGCTTTGTAAATAATACTATGTCTAGCAGTTATAGATGTATTATTCATTAAAAGATCAATACTTTTCCTCTGCTGACCGGCATTGTAATCGTCAATTGTTCAAACTACGCATATTTCTTGCTCAAAAAATGTAGACGACTAAGCTGTTTAAAATCTTACTATATTTAGCTACAGAGTCTCCAGAACTTTTTCAAATAATTCTTGGTCGATTTAGCACAAACTTGAACTGTATGTTTTTTTCGAAGTTTCCAATATTATCTGTACCACACGAGCCACAACGATTTATATCATCGTCCTGTTTACAGCATCTGGTGAAAACAGTTTTCTTGTCAGACATACATTTAAATTTTCACAGATGGCAAATATCTTTCTTAAATTTATTTACACAGAGTCTTTTAATTTGGAATTATACCAGTGTCACTCATAAATTCCTCCTTTAAATAGTTGGTTAATACATTACTTTGGCTTCGTCAGTTTACCAATGAACTGCGAAGTTCTTTAATTTTCAATCTTTCTCCTCGGCTTTTTTCTTCTTCTTTGTACACGTCTATTTTGGGTATGTAAATTTCTTCATATTGTTTGCCATATTTTTTGTCAGTTAGTTGGTCTGTTTAAGCAAACTGTTTCATATATAGGTTTGTTTCTGGAATTAACTATTTCAAGGTGCGGTTTCAAATTTCACATTGAAGAGTATATATATATATATATATATATATATATATATATATATATATATATATATATATATATATATATATATATATATATATATTGTTTCGCTAATACAGTGGCAATAGAAATAAAGTAGAATATAAACATCTTTAGTGAAAAAACATGGTTGTCTATCGGACCTATTTTCCCATCGATAAACCTTACAGACTACATGACGTATAAAAAAATAAGTCTTTTATTTACTTTGAGAGGTAAATAAGTGGAATTTTACTTAATTCATCCAGCCAGCCATCTCCAACAACCCCTATTCCAGCGAGTCGCTGGTGTTGAGCTCCAAGCGCCTCTTGTATAGGGTCCTGTCAGAAGCAGTTGTTATTACACTTTCCCGATAGATTAACAACTGTGATCAACAAAGACTATATATATTATCAAAGCATAACACCCTTGGTCTACTTCTATGTCTCCTACCGGTTGGCTCAGTTTCAAGAATCTGTCTTGAGATCCTTTCGTATGACAATCTAACCATATGTCCGTAGTACCGGAGCTGTGACCTCTCATTCTACCGTTTTACTTTCAGTCATTACATCACTGTCAAAGGTGGCTATTATTTGTTCATACTTCTGTCCTAGGCAATATAACCTTCTGAGTTTACATTAATTATTTCAGCACTAGAGGCGTTGATATTACTCTGCTACATGTAGAGCTAAAACGAATGCTTTAATTCGATCTGGTACAAAACTGATAGCTATTTCATCAACGGTGATGTTTTCCTTGACAAGGAAAGAAAGCAACATCACCGTTTTCCTGTCAGCAACTTTCAGAGGATTGTATAGCTAAGCAAGCGCATATACCGTATATATATATATGTAGACGATTAAGCTGTATAAAATCTTACTATACTATACTATATATATATATATATATATATATATATATATATATATATATATATATATATATATATATATATACGGTATATGCGCTTGTGCGGTGAATTTTAAAAATTATAATATGTAATGATGAGACACGTGTTATTCTGTCTCTAAATTATACGTTAACGTTTGGCGTACCCACTGATGAGAACTTCGCCTAGCAAATTATTTTATTTGCTAATTAAAGTTCGAAACCTAGGTCTGGCTGTAAAAATCATGGTATAAGTTTTCATTTTTCATTCCCTTCTAAATTGCTCTTAAATGTGGTTTTGGACGTTTTCACTTCTCCTTCTGGTATGTAAGGCGGCCTGTTAAGGGTCACCTTTTTTTTTTAATGTACACTAATTTTATAATGATATATATGTATATATATATATATATATATATATATATATATATATATATATATATATATATATATATATATATATATATATATATATCAATGAGCCTAGAGACTGCTTGGAGACACAAGGCGTTTTATAAAAGCTTGCCTGAAATCGCATCTTCAATGCACGAAACAATTAGTAGCTCGTATTTTTTTTCTTTATTGTCTACATTAAATGATATTTATCTCTCACTGGATGAAATACTTTTTTTGTTGATCTAGGCTCTTTATCCTTCCTAAATGAGAAATCCCGAAGAGAAGTAACTCTGAGCAGATTTAAAGCCGTAGCTTTAACTAAGAGACTGTCAACAATATTGTCTGAGTTATGCTGTTGGACTGCTCGGTCAGAAATAAATTCAAGTTTCGGCTCAAAACCTGCTCAAAGTAACCTCTCCCTTCGGTATTTCACGTTAAGGAAGGCTAAAGAACCAGAAACGCTGCGTCTAGGAATCAGATAAAGGGCAACACTAATTAGATATGGTACTTTTACAGCTTATACGACAAATTAAAATCTTTTTCTCCAGAGTAACGGCAGTGAATTTGCCTTTTTCACAAACATATTTTAACTAACCTAAACTTCAGTTCGTGCATGCATAATGACTCCTTGGTGCTGATACTATTGAATATATGTGTCAGTAAGTGTGTGTGTGTGTGTGTGTACACGCACACACACGCACATATATATATACTACGTCTACGAAATCCACTCAAAATATTTTAGTCGATCTGGGGCTACAGTAGAAGACACCTGCATAAGGTCCTACGCAGTGAGACCGAACCCAAAACCACATATATGAAAATGCACATATATCTGCGCTTAACATTCTACATTCTAGATATATTATTTACGTTTAGGAATATTATGTAGGATCTTTGAAGAGAATTTTAACGAGCATTTCCTTATTTGCCAGCACTAGAAAAATGTTTTGATCTCCTCTCGTAATATGTTTTGACCGAATTCCATTACATAGCGTTTCAGTTGAAGCAATTTCACATCATCTTGCTGTTCTTAGTTATATAACAAGAGCAGATATAATAAGAAATATATACAATATGAAAATCATTACGAGATAAAATGCAGAGCGTATCTAATTATCTGCTATATATAATTTCATTTATGAATTATTGAAATAGATTATTTCCAAAATGCTAGTCTAAAGTCTCAGGATGATTTCATTTCTTACAACAATATTCACTTTCTTCTTTACTTTCGTATACTTTTTATTAATGCTACGTATGTATTTTTTTTTTGTTTGTTTTGGTTCTCTATCCAATACAGTTCTATATTTTCGTGTTCTTTCCACGATGTTGCATTGTACTACCTATCATCTAATTATATTCTATCCAAGACTAAAACTACTATTTTGTGTTTTGATTTGAATTCCTCTCATTTGGCATTGATTATATGCTAGTTTCACTGATGCCTTTGTCTCTTCTACCTGTTGTTGCTGTCTCTTTTTTTTTTTCTGATATGTCGCGTTTGGACGGTATAAGACATTTTCCATCGTCTAATTTCTTTTACTTACTTCAACGTAGTTTTTTATCTTCGCTTGCAATTTTGCATCGTGGTTTCTTTCATTTCCATTCAACTTTGTATACGTTTTTGTGATTTAAATTGGTGAAAAAACCTTCTTCCTGTGGAATCATTTATTTTGTCTCATACTTTTAGAGGTGAACTGGTAACATACCTAATTTATTCTGGTTAAATTCACCGAAGTTCCTTTCTTGAAGTTTGATATTTATATCATTATTTTATCGTCTATTCTTAGCTTCGGGGTATTATATATTTCAGTAATGGGAAACTATTTTCAGAATTCTTCTACTCTTTAGATTTTCTTTATTCCTTTTGTGAAAATCTACAGAATTTTAGTTGTGTTGTGATAGAATCTGGTGCAGTTTTTTTAAATATTTTCTTATTAGTTCAAGTGCAAATTTAGTTCATATCTCAAGAGAACTGCTGCCTTTCATGTTATGCATTTTAAATTCCTCAGTATCAGGTGCAATGAATTATAAATTTAAATATCACACGTTTTCTTGTTTAGTATTTCATTGATCGCCTTGGCTTTATTAGCTGTTATTATCTTTAGAACCGAACATTTATGCATATAAGCATTTTTTCCATTCATTTTTTTCATATTTACATGAGACCAATAACAGTCATTGTCTTCATCAATAATCATCAACGAAATATAACAGCATACAGGTATTGAACTGTATCAAGCATAAACGTTTGCCTGTCTTTATTTGCTGTTTTACCATGCTTTTCATTACACTGGACATAGCAGCTTTCTGCTTTGTTTCATTTAGAATAAGTAATATATAAATGCTTATGTAAGCGATTATTATCACTATCAGCATTATCAAAGCATAATGTCTTAACCGAGATATGAAATGAATCTCTACAGTAAATTAAGTACAGATTATGCTTGGTTCAAACTAGCAAAAATTTGAATTCTGGTTTTAGTCTCCAACACCAAATGTAGATACTAACTCCAGTGTACGATCAGTGCAACATTGATCGTACATCTCGAATATATTTGGCTATATTGTCTCTGCAGAAGAACATACTAGAAACGCTTCGTCTTGACTATTTGTAACTCATAGGTGAGTTGCTTTGAACACTATAAACAAAAAGAATGTCTATCAATTATACTTCTTTCAACTGTTTACATCGATGGATTATACATACTACAGGTTAAAATATGACTATAAAATGTTTATGTCTCTGAAGTCAACTTGGCTATGAGCACAAAAAAAGAGGCACTCACAAACCTTCAACTAAAACAAACACAATAAGGACAATAAAGAGAGAGGATCTATTCCGTTTGCTAAGCTATTAGAAACAGCTGGAAGGAAAGAGACGTTGGACAATGTAGATAGAAATATATAAAACAAAATGGGTGGTCACGATCTGAACACCTTTGATCATAGGTATCTGTTCAGTGACTGAAACACTTTTCATCATAGATCTATTCAATCAGAGATATGCTTACAGTAAACGAAGACGACATTTAGACTATTTTCCGTCATTACATTAATATCAAGCCTGTTGCATGTTAATTTCTTCTTTCTGAGTCATTATATTGAAAGAAGACCCTTAATAACTTCCTTAACGAAGGTTAGTTACTCATCATGGGATTTTGTGGGAGAATACAAAGGCAGTTCTATGTTACATTCTTGGTGTAGTGTTTTATTTTTTTTTTACGTGATACCATCCTGTCAACTAGATGCCGTCAGATTCTTCACAACTTGCCTAAGCACCCAAACAGGTGTAATGAATAACGGTGAGTATTTACTCGAACAATAGAACGCTACTCTTAAAATTAAAGTATAGGCGGTTGAGTATCCCACATTCAGTGTACACTTAACACAGTACTGAAACTATATCAGTATGTTACTGTGAAAGGCTGAGCCATAGAAATATAGGTGAAATCCAGAAAGCGAGAAATAGAGAAGAACGGGGTCCCAGGAATGGGTATGTACATTAGTTATTGACCCTAGGAAGGTGGAAGTAGAAGACCCATTCAAATACTACAAGGTATTTTGTCGAACGTTCTCATAATTCCGCCAATCCATCGTCTTGTGCACATACTATATTTTATTGTCCCCCATAAGATGAAGGATAAAGTTCACCGCGGGATGATTTGAACTCAGAACGTACGAAGATTCAACGAAAACGGTAGGTCCAAAGATTCTGCCTTCTCGACTCTATTCGTCTTTAAAAATTTCGGACAGTTTTTCCCCAATAGAAATAATCAATTTAAAAGAAATAAATTAAAGAGGAAGACAAGTCTTTTTGATAAATCCTATATCTGTAAGCTTCAAACTATTATTTATTGACATTTTGAAATATGTGTTAAAGCTTACTCTCAGAGGATACGATTATCTGGAGTGGTCGCTATCAAGTAACAAATCAATTGAAGTCAATAACCCAGTCCAGAACACGTATAGCAAAACCAATATATTCTACTCCTAAACTATCTTTCGATTGCAACCTATTATTTTCTCATTTTTCATCCATGAAATTTCAGGAAACTGAGAAGTCGTATATGTATCAAGTATTAAGTAATATTTTTATTTATTTATTTATCTCGCGGGGAATTGCACATATTTCAATATATGTGTTCGTTGTTTTATGTATGTGGTGGAGTTTGAATGAAACATTATAAAGTATTGTTTATTATTATAATGATTATTGTTTTAGATGGTAGTGGTGTTGATGCGGTATCGTGTTGACTGAAAGCATAGAGCACCAAACTACATTTTCTACTTCTGGTCTTGTATGTTCTCGATTCATATACTACTAGGATAACCTTTGCCTACTGTGTGGGTAAAATTAAGTGCCTGTCATATCATGTAAACGTATGAATAGGAGTATCCCATCCCTTATAAAAAAGAAATATACAGGTGAATGCACCCAATGCTAAAATAACATATAAAAGCAATATTTGGGTTATGATTTAATCCTCAGTATATTTTCTTCTCTTATAAAATAATTACCAACTCAATACTCGAGTAAGTCAATTTAATAGTTCTGTCTTCCAAAGGAATTTTCCATTCGTGTTTGTGTTATGAATCTCATGTTTATCATTTCTATGACGAGATGTGTAGATAGGTTTTCCATAGGTTTACTCTATGTTTATTACGACACATTTTACTCTATTGGCAAGTGTATAAATTTGATTTACCATCCCCATTCTATCCCGTATTTAGTCACGGCCAGTTTTATGCGGCCTTAAGTCGTACAAGAAGGAAGGAAAACGTAAAAATTCTCTTGAAGGAAACAAGCAGTCAAAAGATGTTAGTGGCGGAAAGATTTTTCACAAAAAATTTGGTAATAAAAGAATTATTAAACGAAAAACTTGGTTTTGTACCTTATTTATACACAAAATACTATAATTAGCCGTCATTTTTGACGGCACAGTTGGTGGTGGTGATCGTGATGGTAGCAGTGATAGCAATTGTTGTCGACATTGTTGGAGTGTCGCAGTGTTATGGGAAAGGGTGTCACTCAGAGTTCGTATCTACGCTGCCGTTGATGTTGCTATTACAACAGTTGAATGTAGGAATGGGCTAAATAATTGCATTGAATGATAATTAGACCAGCATTTAAGCGAAAAGCCCCACTTCATATTTTTCATACAAAACAATCCAATGACTCAGTTGTTGTTCTCTCTCTCTCTCTCTCTCTCTCTCTCTCTCTCTCTCTCTCTCTCTCTCATCTAATTACTCTTTCACTAACACCCTGTGACATTCATACTATCTGTTTCTGCCAATCTTTATCAGTCAATCTATTACACTTATCTGTTACACCCCTTCACTAATAGTATATCTAAATATATTTTTAAGCATACGTTAAACTTACAACTAGTGCAATAAGAAATTCGACTTTAAGAAATATAATGTTTCAACGAAGATTATCAATTTCACTTTATCACCAGATTCCCCTGTATGTATAAAAGTATGCGTGTGCGATATGCACACAGAGTGACAGAATCCAAAATAAAGAGAAGACTAAAAATGTGACAGAAATAATTACAGAGTGCGATCACAAATCTATCGTTACTTAGTCCTCAAATTGGTCCTGATCAAGTGAACTTATAGTTAAAGGCCTTCCAGTGATGATCATCCTAACTTTTTCATGAAGCTCGATATATATTACCTGATGTGTTCATTTCCAAAAGAGTAGGGTGTGACTAGCGGTAGTGTTGCCTGCAGCTTTCTTGCAGGTCAGAGGACCACGATGTGTTTCCTTCGTAGATTGCTAATGTTCTAATTGTAGTTATTACTGTTACTGTTGATGGTTGTTTATCGTAATTATTTTATATCGTTGCTTTTTACTAATATTTGAGCAGTCATTGTTAAAGATATTTCTGCTGATGATGCTAATGTACTTGTTTCTATTTTTCTTGATTTTGTTGTTGCTATCATATTTTCCCCCCTCTTCCAACTACTGGTTTATATTCTTGAGTTATTGACAAGTTTTCTGCATTTGTTTTTCTTATATTTATTGCTGCTGATACCGTACATCGTTAGGACAATTCAACCTCAGACATTTGTCTGAGTGGCGTATTTTCTCATAATAATTCGCGCTGCCATTTACACAACTGTTTTACCAACATTATTGACTGTTGATGCGCACTGTGCCGATATTATAAAACCTCATCAACAACACCACCACACCACCTACCCACTACTTCCACAGCAGCTACATCCTCCATCAACTCCTCCGCCTTCAACACCACTACCAAAAGTAGATCTATCATTTTGATTACCATTGTCATTGTAGTCAAAACGTTAATGGCATTTCACCCTCATTATTACGCACTCACAGCCGCACACATACACACATATATGTACATACATGCATGTACATCCACACACAAACACGTACATACATTCATCTATATAATTCTATGCTGTCATCCTCTCCTCTTCTCCCTATAGATTTTCTTCATTCTGAATTGTTCCTAATTTGGATGAAAAATTACAAAACGCACCCTATAATCGTATTTATATTTATGCATATGCATACGTTTATACATATATACATACATATATATACATCTATATATGTATACACACATTTATATATACATATATATATTATATATTATATATATATATATAGTAAACGATTATTAGTAGTGTTTGTGACATGAGCATGATGTATAGAAATACTGTCTATATTTGAAATATGAAGCGGAGATGAAATAATAAAAAAAATTACAAAATGTTTCGAGCCCTATAAATTAAAAACAAAAACAAAAACAAAATACTTTTCGAAACGAAAACCAACGCAAACATACTTTACGTATTCTTGCCCCACCCCCATTAATAGACATTTACCAACAACAACAAGAGAGAAAAAAATTAAGGATTCATATTGTATATTTGGTCCCTAAATTTGAATTAGAATTGCAATCAGTTTGGAATTTTTATTCTCAATAAGTAGTCATTTCCTTCCATCACTCATAATTTCAGGAATTAATGTTCCTATTGCTATATTTTGAAATAATGTGGGAGGAAAAATAAACTCGACCGTGCTTTTCTGTAAGCCCTACTTAGAAAATTTTTATTTATTTTGATAAAAGTGAAATTCCTATTGCAAACAATTAAATTGACATTTTGTTGCAGATCCATGATTTATTTTCGTGTTTGTCTTTATGTCTTCTTCATATATATATATATACATATATATATATATATATATATATATATATATATATATATATATATATATATATATATATACATATATATATATTTAATACATAGATAAATAGACTTGTTCGTTTCGTTTCTGCAATCTGCTTACACTCATGCCACAGCAATTATACCCTCCACTACCAAATAATTTCATTGTATAAGTGAACATTGACACATGGGTTGTTTTGCTTTATTTTGTTGCATTAAAAGAAATCATTATCATCATTATTATTATTATTATTATTATTATTATTATTATTATTATTATTATTATTATTATTATTATTATCATTACATTTTGATAAGCATGGCGTGGAGTATTCTGTTCTTCTTGTCGAAATACTCATTATGGAAACATTCTGTTATTGAATTGTCCTCAGAATAAAATAAATAGAGAAAGAATGAAAAGAGCAATTGCTTTAAAATAAAATATTAAAGTCATATAAATATCTGCAAAAATCTATATACAAAAATATATTTGTCCCTTTTTTTTCTTTTTGATCTTTCAATATTACGACTGTTTGCTAAATACAGTTCGTTATGGTAATTCACTAATTACTAATTACTTCATCCGTACTTCGCTGCGTTCATGGCTTTTCACGTCACTGACTGTTTTGTATTTGATATCTCAATTTATGGAAGTTTTCTTTTTTTAATCCTTTCTTATCTAATGATACACTTATCATCAAGATCATCAATCCTTATTCTCTTAGTCTTCATTCTTCTTGTCTTTCTTAACATCCGCTGTGTTCTTCTCTTTATCTCTATCATTTACTAGTTGCAAACGTTGAACTGCGGCCATGCTGCAGCACAGCCTTTAAGGATTTAATTGAACAAATCGACGTCAATACATTGTTTTACTATATTTTGAGTCTGGTAGTTAGTCTACCATTTTCCTTTCACGAATCGCTAACTTAATATCACTGGGTAACTGCTTAATATCACTAGAAATTTCAACAGTGATGTTGAAATTTCTAGTGATATTAAGCAGTTACCCAGTTCACGTTCAGTTTTTGTACAGAGATTCAAATGTCGAAATTTAGAGCAAAAAAGATGTTGTGATGACCATCATTTCGCTCTCTGGATGAATTCATTATTTTCATTTCCCTTTCCTTGTTTTGGGGTATTTTATGGCTGATATTTTCATCTTGTTTAAGCTTTCACCTGGCTCCATTGGCAGTAGAAGACTGTTAATGGGCTAACATTTACTTCTCATGATCTTACATTATTGCAACATTCAACTGTCAACATTCCGGCTTGTGAGAGATGACCGGTGTCCTGTGATGAAAAACATAAATTTGTGTGCCTTCTCCGAGGGCAAGTCAGATTCTGTGGTAGCAACTACTGTAGGAAGGTCTAGAAATGTTGTGCAACGAATTGCAGCTCGTTTTAAGTCATCACAATCGACAGATGTTAAAGCCAAAAACGGTAGACCTCGTAAAACTTCAGCAAGGCATGATCGTATTATTATTAGAATGTCAATGAAGGATAGGTTTAAGAGTGCTGCTAAAGTTTAGCGTCATTTCCGATGTCAACGTTACACAAAACAGTTTCTCGGAGGTTATGAGGTTTGGGATTGCTTGCTCGGGCACCAGTAAAGAAAACTCTGTTCATCTTCAAGAAGAATCAAAAAGCCCGTCTTCGTTTCGCTCACGAACATGTCGTTTGGACAGAAGAACAGTCGTCGCATGTTCCTTTTAGCGATGAATCGAAGTCTAATATGATTTGTTCCGATGGTGGGATGAACGTCCGACGAAGAAGTGACGAAAGGTCATCTCGTGCATGTGTGAAGAAGACAGTGAAATATGGATGAGGCAGTGTATGTGGTATGGGGGAGTGATCTTTGCTACTGGTCCTGGTCCACTTATTCGCCTACAAGGGACTGTCAATGCTGAAATCTACAAGCAGATTCTTATACAGCATGCCCTTCCATATCTCCGATCGTCGTGCAGGACAACGCTCCCTGTTACACTGCGAAGAGAGTAAATGAATTTTGAGTGATGAAGGCGTTGATCTCAGGGACCGGCCACCTCAAAGTCCCTATAGAAAACGTTTAGAAGATTACTGTAGAAGGGCGCGAAGGAGGAAATCCAAAGAACCAAGAAATTAATTCAGTCTTGTGGTAACAGATGTCAGGAGGTCATTGATAGTAAAGGGATGTTCACAAAATATTAATTGTAAGGATTTCTTTTTTGTTCGTGTTCCATTTTTCATTGTTTTTTTAAGAGACCCTTAACTTTGACCGGTAGAGTTTGGAAGATTCTTTGTTTATTTCCTCATAACTTACGAAATATTTTTTTCCATTCACTTGACATTTTCACGAAATAGATATCAGATATATCTAAATATGCGTAAAATATCTGCTCTCAACATGTTGTTTATCTTCTATAATAAATATTTCAATACACTTGTTCTTACTGACCCTTATATTATGGCCGCTATTGTACATGTGACAGATGCTTCTAGATTTCAAATACGCACCTCTGCACAATTTCTGAGCCTTTTTTTTTTTATTGTGGGTCTAACAAGAGAAGAAATGACAATATCAATAAACTACCTTTTTGTAATGGTAATGTATAACGACTGATTTTATCGCCTGTCTCCCTTTTAAAAAGTAAGTATAATGCCTAGTCTTTAGTGAGTGATGAATTACAGTAAACAGTGTTTAAAGAACTTCCATTGTAAAAAGTTGATAATGCACGCCTGTGTTAATCTGTCGAAGGATTTTTGGTCATCTACATAAAATACATCTAAGTTTCTACCAATATTTACTGTTTTTTTTTCTCATCTTTCTTTTTCTCTTGTTTTCCTTTTTATAAGAAGTTAGTCTATAAAGTCCCATACTTCTTTATTTCCACAAATCTGTTCAGTTGTTACAATATCATTAGTGGTACAATTATCCCATAAGAACGGATTTAGTACATATCTTATAAACGATTTTCTCGCATGCTATTGGTCGGTAATTTTTTGCCTGAGTGGTTAAGAGGAATGAGAAGTTTGGGAACAGTTGACAACTAATTGGGTAGAACTAATGTACATTCCACGCTCTGTCCTTGAAGTGTAATCAATTACTGTGATAAGTCACATAGTTTTGGTACCAATATCTGTTACATTATCGAAGCCTAGGAATTTTCAGTTTGGTATTTTCTTTAAACTATTCTCCAGCGCTGTACAATTTTTTTTTTTCCAATTGCTCATGTTCAACAATTCTGCTTTAATTGTGTTCCAGTTCAATCTATCCAACTTACAAACTTTCCATTTTCCCTATATATCACCTTTCAGTGACTTGTTCTGTTGGCGAATATCTTTTCTGAAAATTCTTGCTTCGATTAAACCTAAGATAGATTTACTTCGGGTTCTTCGGCAAAAAGGTATTCGGTATTTTTCATATATATTTTGACAAGGCTGCAAAAGCAACGAAAACCTTTGGAAAACACACAGAAAAAGATAATAATAAATGAGTGGAAAGTGAACGGGTGAATGTCTTAGAGATTGAGGCTGCATGACTCTCCCCAGACATATATATATATATATTGTTAATCTGTAATTTAGATTTATAGTTGTGGATCATAGTTCTTGGTTCAGCAGGTATACATTAAAACTTCAAGATTAATGCTTACTTAGTAATTTTCCAATTTTTCTTAATTTGTTTTTGATGTTTTGTAAATATGTTGGTTGAGATCCACTTCATATCCACCAGAAGCTATTAATATGAAGTGGATTCCATCCATAAATGTTCTCCTTTTGCCTCTGCTTTAGCCGGGACCTGTATATAAATATGTATGTGGAATTTATAGAGAATATACAGTATTAATGTTAAGAGCTAAAATGGTGGCTTTTAGTTACACAATACAAAACAGTTGATATTGCATATCTCCGTAACGAAAACATATAAATCCTGCAAATAAAGAATTTGGAGTGCAATATGCTTAAGAAAATGTTCTTACCAACATAATATTTATGGGATCATTGACTATTTCTATACTCTAGAGCCTGGCACAGCTCTTACAGCACTACTACTGGGTGTTAAAGCAGTTACTCAACCACCCGAATATGGACGTGATATACCTCGATTTTGAAAATCATAAACTTGCTAAGTCACAAACTTGAACAGTGGCTACACGACTTTAAAAAAACAGTAGTCAGCTCAGCCACTGGTGACCAATGAAGCCACTTCTAAGGAAACACAAATATATTCCACAGGGCACGATTTTAGGACCAGTGCTATTCGTTATGGCTCTCTTAGACATGCCCCCAGCTGCTGAGGTATCCACCCTTGCTAGCTATGCAGAAGATACAAAAGTCTCCCGGAGTATTCAGAACCCTGGATCTGCAACAAGAATTGGACGCAATAAACAAATAAGCTGCGGACAATAACAAGCCGTTTAATGCTGGAAAATTCCATGCCCTGCGCTACCAGCACAAGAAGTTGAATGAAATGTAGACAGGATTCGCTGGCCCAGAAGGGATTGCAATCCTTGAATCAATAATAGTCCTCGACCTAGGAATTGACAGAGTAATGATGCATCTTTCCAGATGCATATTACTAACTTGACAATAAAATGTAGGCGACAGGTCAGATTGATCCTTTGAACTTTCAGAACAAGGAAACAGCAATACATGATGATTATCTGGAGGACAGTTGTCTTCTGACGCTTTGACTATTCCTCCCAACTAAAATTAACGGCAGAACTCAAAGCAATCCAGAAAAACCACACAAAGTAGATCATTTCAATGCGACTGGTCAGCTACTGGAAAAGGTTGAAAAAGTTAAGATTCTACTCCCGAGAAAAGGCGGAAAAAACACACAGTGATGTACATACGTAAATTCCTTGAAGATTGTAACCAAACCTTTGCATTGAAGGTTACACAAACAGCAGAACTGGGCGGCACTGTATAGTGCTAAATATCCTAACATCATCATCCAGATATAGGACCAGATACTGCGACGGCTTTTGTTTCAAGAGCCCATAGCTCTTCAATATCTTCCCCCAAAAGCCTGAGAGATCTACATGGGGTAGGAGTAGGTGTGCTCAAGACTAAACTGGATCTCTTCCTATAAAGAGCACCCGATGAACCTACCTCGGTGCAAGAAACGCAAATGAGGGCAGCAACGTCAGACTCACTCATTCACAAAATACCACATATTAAAGGCGGTTTCAAGTAATGAAATTGTAGCAGGACTAACAGCGTTGCCCCAGCATTTTCGCAGCTCCCAAGCTGAAACTAGTGAAGGAATAAAAGAAAGAATACATATATATTCTTGAAAATCAAAGAACGACGAACGTTACAAAGAATTCAAGTGGTACTAACGATCATCACCGGAAGATAAGTGCAAACGGGCCCAAAAAATATGTATGGCAAATCGTTGCCAGTGCCCCTGGGCTGGCTTTTGTGCGGGTGACACATGAAATGCACCATTTGAGTGTGGCCGTTGCCAGTATCGCCTGACTGGCCTTCGTGCGAGTGACACGTAAAAGCACCCACTACACTCTCTGAGTGGTTGGCGTTAGGAAGGGCATCCAGCTGTAGAAACTCTGCCAAATCAGATTGGAGCCTGGTGTAGCCATCTGGTTTCACCAGTCCTCAATCAAATCGTCCAACCCATGCTAGCATGGAAAGCGGACGTTAAACGATGATGATGATGATGATGATGATGATCAGCTCGCACTTTCTCGATCTCTATTTATCTCTTCCTTCTTTCTCTCCTTCTCCTTCTCTCAGTCTCTAAGATATGTATGTGGGTATATATCGATGTATATTTCATGGGTACACACACACACACACACACACACACACAGATACACACACACACATACACACACATGCACGCATATATATATACACACACACATAAATATACATAATTATCTATATATAAAATTTCGTTTTTGTATCGGGTTTGCAAGATTCTTTATGTGGTCTCGTATGTTGAAGCAAATGTTGTGTCCGGGTAGTTATATTCCCTTAATATATATAAAATAATAAACCTATAATATTTATACACATTTATACATGTAACGTTTTATAGAGATGTGCATATATATATTATATATCTGTGTACGTATATATGAGTATGATATATATATATATATATATATATATATATATATATATATATATATATATATATATATATATATATATATATGTAGATATAGAGAGAAAGATTGAGAGAGTACATATACATATACATATAATATTAATTTAGATAGATTTATGTATACATATATAAATAAATATACTCGTGTGTGTGTATATGTGTGTATATAGATAGATAGATAGATAGATAGATAGATAGATAGATAGATAGATAGATAGATAGACAATATATATTTGGACTTATATATACACTCATACATATTCATATACATGAGTGATTGTATCCGACGATGCTTGTATGCATATGTCAATGCGTACCTCTGTCCATTCTGTGCGTGAACGCTCAGACAAATTTCTGGTTTGTTTGTTTCTTTATTTTTTTTTTTATTTCTATTTTTATTTATCACAGGCAGCTAACAGATCCATGTCGATGATGTGTAACAAGACAGATCGAGACAGATCGGGACATAGTCGATTAAATGGCGATCCCATTAAATATTCCATTCACACGATCGGGAAGTGCTGCTATAGCTAGCAAGGAATTCCTGAGAGATAAGCCGTCATTAGAATTCAATAATGATTCTCTTTTAACAGATATTTGTAAATGGGTTTGTCACCTTTTTTCATATTTGTTTTTTATATATACTAATCTTAACCGATAATGTCACAGTGATTGGAGACATAAGTTCTGGAAAGTGACACTTCGCAATAGTGACAGATGTTATATACATATATGTATATATATATACATATATATATATATATATATATATATATATGTGTGTGTGTGTGTGTGTGTGTGTGTGTGTGTGTGTGTGTGTGTGTGTGTGTGTGTATGTATGTATGTATGTGTATATGTATGTGCATGTATATTAAGAAGGATATCATTTTTCATTAGGGAAAATTCAATGCAACACCGAGCGTACTGCATGTTGCATATTACGCAGGGAGATGCCATGTCAGTGTGAATTAGAGATATCTTTAGTTACGCTTTAAAATATTGATGGGTAATATATGTGTGTCGGTGCATATTTTCGAGCGTATTATGTCGCTGTTTTTAACATGGTTATTTTTGCATGTATGCTTATAATTTTCTTTCTTTTTATCACAGTATGTCTATTTGTAAATCAATAATATATTTGTTTCACGTTTTAACACAAGACCAGTAATTTCGTGGGGAAAAGGTAAGTCGATGCCAGTGATTAACTAGTACATATTTCATAGACCTCAAAAAGATAAATTGCAAAGGTGACCTCAGCGGAATTTGAACTCAGAACGTAAAGACAGACGAAATGCCACTAAGTATTTTCCTGATTGTTCCAACCGCCACCTGACTGCATGTCGATAGTATATTGGTTTCAAATTTAGGAACAAGGCCAGTAATTGGAGTGGAGACGCAAGTCGATTACTTCGAGCCCAGTGATCAACTGGTACTTATTTTACCGTCCGCGAAAGGATAAATTACAAAGTCGACCTCAGTGGAATTTGAGCTCAGAACTTAAAGACGGATAAAATGCCGCAAAGCATTTTATCCAGCGTGCTAATGATTCTGCCGGCTCACCGTCTCATTGTATGTCAATAACATTTCCTTTTCTTTTCCACTCTAGGCACAATGCCCGAAATTTTGGGGGTGGAGAGCCAGTCGATTAGATCAACCCAGTATGCAACTGGTACTTAATTTATCGACCCCGAAAGATGAAAAGCAAAGTCGACCCCGGCGTAATTTGAACTCAGAACGTAATGACAGACGAAATACCGCTAAGCATTTTGCCCGGCGTGATAACGTTTCTGCCAGCTCATCGCCTTTAAAATTTATTGGATATTCTTTTCTGCACTAGGCACAAGGGCCGAAATTTTGGGGGAGGGGGCAGTCGATTAGATCGACCTCAGTACGCAACTGGTACTTAATTTATCGACCTCCGAAAGGATGAAAGGCAAAGTCGACCTCTGCGTAATTTGAACTCAGAATGTAAAGACAGACGAAATGTCGTAAAACATTTTGCCCAGCGTGCTAACGATTCTGCCAGCTCACCACCTCATTGTATGTCAATAATATATTAATTTGAGCATAAGTATGGCTGCATGATTAAGAAAATAGATTCGCAATAATGAGGTTGCGTGCTCGGTCTCATAGTGTACCGTATTGCTGAAGTACATTTCGGCGCGAAACGAATCAGTAGCGGCACAGATTTCGTGAAGGACAGGTTAACGGTCACTGTTATGGTGATGCGTGCTGAAGAAGCTAAGGTAGATAAATGCCAATGCAGAAACTAGTCCACATGTATGTTAGTTGATTTTGCCTTCGTTTGATTTCTGTAGTAATTACCAGTGAATTTTTGGCGATTTAATAATGAGTTTTGACTGTTATTTCAAGCAGGTTGACATACTTAGTATGTCCTTTGATTATATATATATGTGTGTGTGTGTGTGTGTGTGTGTGTGTGTGTGTGTGTGTGTGTGTGTGTGTGTGTGTGTGTGTGTGTGTGTGTGTGTGTGTGTGTGTGTAAAAAAGTGCATTTTTCGAAGAATTCTTTATGTTGTACAATGTAATAGCCTATAGCAGTAAAATTTGCATAGTCCTTCTCAAGCACCAGGAAACAGAGAATGTAGTACGAGATATATTATGCCTGAAAATCGCCGAGAGAGTTTTCTAAAAGGTTTTCATTCAATCTTTACGGGAATCTTCCGTGAAATGGACTTCAAGAATGCAAAATCTTTCTCAAAGTTCATTTGCTCTTCGAAATAGAAAGACGTCAGCAACGCTATGTGAGTATAACGTGTAACTTGTACGAAGACAATGTGGAAGTATGCAAAACCTGCACGAGAGGGAGAGAGAAAAAAAGAAAGAACCCTCCTTACGCCTATGGGCGCAGATGCTCTCGTGATGGTAGGGCTGAGAAATTTGCACCTAAACTATCTGGTTTCAGCATCATTCTTCCTTCGTCTTACCTACGTTCTGAGTTCAAATTGCGTCGAGGTCGACTTTGCTTTTCATCCATTCGGAGTCGATTAAATAAATACCAATTAATCACTGGGGTCTATGCAATCAACTTAATAGCCTTGTCTGTCCTTGTTTGTCCCCTCTACGTTTAGCCCCCTTGGGCAATAAAGAAAGAAATATCTTGGCCTGATTAAATAGATCTTATAAGTGAAATTTGGTACATGCAAACTGTAGGAAACCCATTGGAAGAACCGTGATTGACTTGGTGATAGTTTAAGATATATTTCTTTTATTAGCCACACAGGGCTCAACAAAGATGGGACGAATACAATGTAGAGCTTTTCTTTTTAGGAGGAGGAGGAAAAAAAAGTAGGGGTGGGTGTCGATCACAAGGGAAAAAAGGGGGATTTCGATCAAAAGGGACCGAGAGTAAAAAAAAAAAAAAAAAAAAGGCGATCAATAGGGATCGTGTATCACAGTATTGTTCTCGTGTAAAATGAGGGGAGGACAGTTTAGGTTTAGCCGTGGAAAGAAAAGCCTACGGAAAAGACCACGGTAACCTTGGTCAATATTGTCATTGCAGAAACTATAACAGTAAGTGACTCCCTTTTGCCTTTTTGTTTTTTGTCTGGATTTTTTTTACTCCTTTATAGTGTTATGCTCAAGGTGGCTCCGTCATTCACACGTGCCATCCTTGCTACATTCACCCATCTTTTTTTGAAGCATTCACTAGACAAGACTTCCCTTTCTACTCTCACCTTCCTCTTCAGATGATACTTGAAGAAGTTGATGAGAGATTGCCCAGAGAGGAAAGTCTTTGTCTCTAGACCTTTCAGACGCGTCCATCATACACATTCTTTCGCCATAGTCACAAGTACGATGAAAATAGCTCTTCCTTCCCGTTTAAAAGAAGGAGGCGCGACAATATTCACGATAGACTCGGCTGATAGACCGACTCGTCCCACACGCGATAGCAGTTGTTCGACGCAAGCCCACAGCTCGGAAATGGTGGGACACTGTACGAGTGCGTGCAGAACGGTTTCGTCGCTCCGCCGGCATCTCGGACAGGTCGGCCCCGTGTTTCTCGAGCCATACCTGTAGAGCTTATCCCGAACGGGTAGAGCTTCTCGATAGCACTGCCAGGCCAGAGATCTCTGGAAGTTGTCCATAGGTCCCGGCCCGAAGGTCGTCTCAAACAGGCGGGTCAGGTATTCCTCGTCGACGCCCAGGTTCGCCCCGAGATCGTCGTCGTACCTTCCCTCCACTAATCCACTATAGAATGCGTTAGTTGTGATGCAGTCGCTCAAGGTTGACCCGGGTTGTTGGAGTTGCCGGAGAGTAAGTAACGCGACACTCGCGGTGCCATTCGCCCTTCCTCGGCCTCTTCTTGAGTAGGTAGGTAGATTAATAGACTAACGTACAGACAGACAGGCAGACAACAGACAGGCAGGCAGGTAAGCAGACAGAAAAGCAGATAAACTGACTGGCAGTCAGAGAGGCAGGCATACTGACAGACAACCAAGCAGACAGGCAGACAGGCAGAAAGGCAGTCAGGCAGGCAGGCAGACAGACAGAAAGGCAGTCAGGCAGGCAGGCAGACAGGCAGAAAGGCAGTCAGGCAGGCAGGCAGACAGACAGATGTCCCAAAATAATTTTCTTTACTCATTCAGCTACAACGACACGCCATCTTCGTGTGCATCTCAGTGATTCCATTAAGTACAGTGAGATTATTAACATGGTTCTGGCTCGTACATTAATGACGAAGTTTTGTTGAGAGTGTCTTGATAAAGCTTGAACATGTCCGAGGTTTGCTCCGTGTTAGCTAAAATCAGACTAATTTAACATCAATTCCAGTGCTGAGGTTTCAGTTTTTCATCATTGCAAGTATATTTCCAGTGTTAATTAATTAATATTTGGGATTTTTCGAACCTGTTTTTGATTATTTAATTTTTATGGGTTGTCGGACCTCCCAATCAATGTTTACATATCCTCAATGCAAGGAATGTCTTGATTATTTTTTTTTTCTTGTCTTCTGCATTTTGTTAGCGCAGACTTCTCTTTACTGAGGTACATATATTTGTTTGTATGGTGTAAGAGAATTGATGAAAAATTATATTATTAGATTAACTGGAAATTAGATTATCTCTAAATTATCTGCTGAATAATTTAGAGTCAATCTAAAGAGTTCCAAGGGTTTTGAGATGAAATTATTGCAAATGAGGTTGTTTTTGCTGTTTTATCACTTTGCCAAGAATACTGTCGACGTTAATGGATTTGTTTCCCATTCCTTATCAGCAAACTTTAAATTTAATGAGAATTGTCGTCAATACGTTTGTTTCAACAATCAGGAAATACTTTGATCGGGTTATCTAGGATTAGTTCAGATGGTGCCAATATCTTAATGTACAGAGCCTAAAAGATTTTTTAATTACAGTAAAAATGCGTGTACTATGCACTAACATGTATAATACACAACCATGCATGACAGTCTACCATAGCAGTAAGAAACTTTAGGGAGATCTAAATAGCAGATCTTCAGAGAACAATGTTAGAACGTTTTTTTTTTGTTTGTTTGTTTGTTTTGTTTTTCTTTATATAAATGGTTTGGGGGAAAAATTTACAATTGGACATTTATTATACGCATCCTATTCATATCTTTAATAATGGTTGAGAATTTCGGCACAAAGCCAGCAATTTTGGGGAGTGGGGGGAGACAGGTAAGTATTTCGTCTCTTAACTCCTTAAACTCTAAGGAAACCGTGTCGCATCCAAGTCATGACTTGTGGATAGCCGTCTACTGCCTCACTTTGTGCTACTATTTGTGTTTTAAACTACACCTTCCTTGGAGGTCAGATGCTCCACAGCAATTGTTCGTAGGAACAAATTAGAACTTCACCTTAACTAGATCCAGTTAAAACCCTTTTCAGATGCTTCTGTTAGTGGAATTATAGTTCTCTTCCAATTCTTCCTCAAAACTGAGAGTCGCTTCATGAGATCGTACGCAGATTTTAATTCAAACCCCCTCACTGTCAACTCCATGGCATGGATGTTGGATGGAAACCAGATTCTCTCAAACTGATGGCTAGCACTGACACATTTTTTTCGCTCTGGTTCCATCTGGCACAGTGAATTCGATCAGAATCACTTGTTTCGATGAAAGCGGGTTGAGTATAATATCCGATCGCGTTCCACTCTTGGTTTCTGAATAAACGTTCCCTTTATTACTGTCTACTGTGCTTTCCTGGGAATCCTCTCCATCCATCAGATTCCGCTTCCATGATTCGGCTGGCACAGATTTTCCGAGTTACAATTTGTTTAACCCCTTGCCGTGTAGTACATTGATGGAGCTTCTGATAGCGAGGACATTCGTTTCTCAAGGCAAATTATACATACGATGTCTTTAACCACTCGATTGTCCCACTATGCGTACCTCCCTTGTTCTAGTAAGTGTACATTTCAATTTTGAGATCTTAAGCTGTCTTTAAATACCCTTACAATACAATACGTAACGCACAGTGATGCACAACTGCCACCCACAAAAGCAAATAATCTATTTTAATTCAATGTACCAATTAGAGTAAAACTTCGTAGTACGAGTGCCCCATTGTACGAGTAATTTGCTGTCCGAGCCCAGACTCGTGCGAATTTTTGTCTTGCAGTACGAGCGAAAATCCGCAGTACGAGCACACAAATCGTCCCATCTTTAATGTAATTCAGTTAATAAAACCAGTTCACATATTTCTTTTGAATTCTCTTTTCTACAATTATCATTTTACTTGTAACTATACCTTTTCTATTTTAAAGGCCATAAAAAAATCTTTTTGAGTGGTTTTTTGAGGCTGGAACGGATTAATAATACTTTAGTTAATTACAATGGGAAAAATTAACTCATAAAACAAGTAAATCGTAAGACGAGCTCGGTCACGGAACAAATTAAACTCGTACTGCAAGGTGTCACTGTATTTTATATTAGTTTTGAATGCTTTCCTGTAATAATTCGTATTTTTTTCTTAATATTTGTGCGTAGGAAGGCGGTGAGCTGTCAGAAAGGTTAGCACACCGGGCGAAATACTTAGCGGTATTTCGTCTGTCTTTACGTTCTGAGTTCACTTTCCGCCGAGATCGACTTAGCCTTTCATCTTTCGGGGTCGATAGAATTAAGTACCAGTTGCGTACTGAGTCGTAATCATCGACTGGCCCGCTCCTGAAAAATTTCAGGCCTTGTGCGAAGAGTAGAAATGAATATTTGTACGCAGGGAAAAACTTATCCTTTACAAGTGAACTCTCTTTAGTACACGCATCCTATTGATATCCCCAATAATGGTTTAGATTTTTGTCACAAGACCAGCAAGTTCAGGAGAGTGTTAAGTTGATTGCATCTACCGCAGTGCTCAACTGGAGCTTATTTTATCGACTCCGAAAGGAAGAAAAGCAAAGACGACTTCGGCAGGACCCGAACTCAGGATGTAAAGACGGACGAAATGCCGATAACCATTTTGCCCGGTGTGCTAACGATTCTGCCTGCTCACCGCCTTGTTTAATATGTTGGTTTTGGTGAAAAAATATGCGAGTATATATGGCGTTCTACTGTAATTTGTTAATAACTTTAATGATTAATTATAACACAGTCAAGAGTGACAACTGCGAATTTTAAATTTACACTAATTAAGCGCACGCATGCAGCGAGGAGCGTGTATGATACACGGCAGGTACAGATGCGTCTTTTACATTGTTAGCATTCTTCTGCGAAACATAGTGCTTACAGGTACTTACCAAACTTATGATAGCTGGGTACTTTGCCCATTATTCTAAGTTATCATATCAATCAGTGTTCAAACCTTCCTCTAATATATATATATATATATATATATATCAAATATAATTAAGATTTCGTTGAATTAGGTACTTAAATTGAGGCACCTTGCTAGGTCGGTATAATCCGCACACCCAAAGAATATTAATTGAATATTGAATACAAGACTCTGTGCAGGGGTGTCTCTACTTGATATTCCTGCTGTGTGTGCAGACAACGCAACCCACCTGAGTGAAGATATCCGCTCTTGGTAATTCAGACATGTACTTTTTATAAAGGTACTTTTTATAGTATTTCCGAAGTGCACATTCCAAGTTAGGGGAATAAAATATGAGTAACAAACATGTACAGATGTCAATTCATTACGGTCGTTTCAAGCGACACCTTTAATTCTCATTACTGAAAACATTACATCATTCAACATAAAGTGTAGATAACTAGGTCACCACTCCTTTTATCCAGACTACTCACCGCCCACTATTTCCTCTGATACTCTCTAAATTATAGAAAACTTGATGAGGAATGCAGTATTTTTTAAATACATTCTGACAATACAGATATGACAAAAGAAACAATATAAATATTTTGAGTTCCGTTATTGATGTGAATATGTTAAGGAAATTGTTTGAATTTTATGCCGTCATCTTTCAAATGACGTAATGTTTTCCTTAATCAATTAAAGGAGTCGCTTGAAACGGCTGTAATGAATTAACACCTGTACAATTTGTTGCTCATTTGTGTGTATGTGTGTGTGTGTGTATGTGTGTTCTCTTATTCTTTTACACGTGTCAGTCATTTGACTGCAGCCATGCTGGAGCACCACCCTTTCTCGAAGAAATCGGCCCCAGCCTAGTACCTATTCAATCGGTCTCTTTGCCGAACCACTAAATTTCGGGGACATAGACACACCAACAGACACACACACATATATATACACACACACACAACGGACTTCTTTTACACACGCATAAACACACACACACACACACACACACATAAACGTCGGGTTTCTTTCAGTTTCCGTCTACCAAATCCACTTACAAGGCTTTGGTCGGCTCAAGGCTACAGTAGAAGACGCTTATCCTAGGTGCCACGCAGTGGGACTGAACCCGGAACCATGTGGTTCGGAAGCAATCTTCTTACACACAGCCGTGCTTGTTGGTTCATAAACTTTGGATGTGTTTTCATTCTGCAGACTACTGAACCGCCAACTTTAACCCGAAATACCTTTATAGGGTGTTAAATTCGTTTATATATAGATACTACATAAAATTTAGTCCAATAATTTATTTAGATGTCCAGAGTAAACATGCGTTTGTTTGGTGCTCGGATTATGTTGGTGGTGAATTGGCAATATCCTTTAAAGTGTCTGACAATATCCCTTGGGGACATTTCGCAGCCTCGTTTCGTTCAATTCTCGTCGAGTTCAACTTTACCTTTCTTCCTTTCAAGGGTAATAAAATGAAATATCAGTCAAGTACTGAAGTCGACAGTACCGGCTAAACCTCTCACCTTCTAATCGCGGGCCTTGTGGCTAAAAGAGAAGCCATTACATTAACTCCTTAGTGAGATTGCTGCTTTATGATAGGAGAGCGGACTTGAAAGCTCTTCTCAAGTGGAACATATCTTTGCTTTTTTCTTACATATAGGTAAAAAGCTGTGGTAAAAAGCTAGCTTCCCAATCACATGGATCCGGATTCAGTCCCACTGCGTGGCACCTTGGGCAAGTGTCTTCTACTATAACATCGGGCCGATCAAAGCCTTGTGAGTGAACTGGGTAGACGGAAACTGAAAGAAACCCGTTGTATATATATATGTGTGTGTGTGTGTGTGTGTGTGTGTGTGTGTGTGTGTGTGTGTGTATGTATTTATATATATATATATATATATACATATGTGTATATTTGTGTGTGTGCGTCTGTGTTTGTTCGCCAGCATCGTTTGGCAACCGATGTTGGTGTGCTTACGTCCCCGTAACTTAGCGGTTCGGCAAGAAGGATGCGATAGAATAAGTACTAGGCTTACAAAGAATAAATCCTGGGGTCAGTTTGTTCGACTAAAGGCGGTGCTCCAGCACGGCCGCAGTCAAATGACTGAAACAGGTAAAAGAGTAAAAGAAGATAGCTTTCTTTTATTAGCCACACAGGGCTGCACACAGAGGGGACAAATACAACTGTAGAGCTTTTCTTTAAAAAAAAACAAAAGCAAACAGACAAATCCGATCAAAAGGGGGGCAAAAAAAAAAAGAAAGGGGGTATCGTATATCACAGAAAATGTCAATTGTGTAAAATGGGGTAACATTAGGTTTATCCATGGAGAGAAAAGCCTACGGAAAAGACCATAGTAACTTCAGCAGGGAATAGACACATGAGAGCGAAGTGCTCTCTCTCTCTCTTTTTTTTTTTTTTCTTGATTTATAGGATCATGCTCAAAGAGGTATCGTCACTTGCACGCACCATCTTTGCTACATTCACCCACCTTTTAATGAAACTTTCACGAGACAAAAACTGTCTCTATTCTCACCTTCCTTTTCAAGTGATACTTAAAAAAGTTGATGAGCGATTGGCCAGAGAGGTAAGTTTTCGTCTCTAATCCTTTCGCTCGGGTCCACCACACACATTCTTTTACCATGGCCACCAGTATGATGAACACTGCCTTGCCTTCTCTGTTGAGGGACGGTGGTGGAGCAATTTGCACAATAGACTCGGCTGACAGGCGAACTCGTCCCACACGTGACAGCAGCCGTTCGGCATAAGCCCACAGGTCGGAGATCTTTGGACACTGCACGAGTGCGTGCAGAACGGTTTCGTCGCTCTGACCGCATCTCGGGCAGGTCGGTCCGGTGTGTCTCGAACCGTGCCTGTAAAGCTTATCCCGAACGGGTAATGCTTCTCGATAGCACTGCCAGGCCAGGGATCTCTTGTGGTTGTCCATAGGTCCCGGCCCGAATATTGTCCTGAACAGGTGGGTCAAGTGTTCCTCGTCGACGCCCAGATTCTGCCCGAGATCGTCGTCGCACCTCCCCTCCACTAATCCTCTATAGAACGCTTTTGTGGAATCAAAGTTGCACAAGATTGGTCCCGGACGACAGAGTTGCTTGAGAGCAACGCGACACTCGCGGTGCCATTCGCCGAGCCTAGGTCTCTGTTTAATCCACGACTGCAGTTCGGCTAAGGAGACGAGCTGCGGGAAAGCGCGACGCACAAACGGTGACCACACCTGTTCACCGTCGTCTATGAAGCGCCGGAGATGTCGCAGTCTCAGCGCATGTCTGCGCATCATCAACCACGGCATACCCAGCCCGCCATTTAGCGGCTGTTGACAGCAAATGGATCGCCTAACCATCGGAACGCTTCCCTTCCACAAGAAGCGGAAGAGTATGCGTTCCAGTTTGGTGATGGTAGGGTTGGGACAAGGCACGACAGTCAGACGGTATTCGATGACGGATGCAATGTTCGCGTTCGCCACCTCCGCCCGACTTTTTAGGGATAGCTTCCTCTCGGCCCATTGCCGGGTGAGAGTGACCACCGTAGTCGTTATAGATAGATAGATAGATAGATAGATAGATAGATAGATTGATTGATTGATTGATAGATAGATAAGGTGGCGAGCTGGCAGAGACGTTAGCACGCCAGGCGAAATGCATAGCGGTATTTCGTCTGACGTTACGTTCTGAGTTCAAATTCCGCCGAGGTCGACTTTGCCTTTCATCCTTTCGGGGTCGATAAATTAAGTACCAGTTACGCACTGGGTCTTTGTAATCGATTTAATCCCTTTGTCCTTGTTTGTCCACCCTATGTTTCGCCCCTTAGGGGCAATAAAGAAATAAGATAGATAGATAGATAGATAGATAGATGTACAGGCATTCATGACAGCTTTTCTTGTGCTGGTGCGATATTAGTAATATTTCTTATTCTTATATATATGACAACGAATGAAGTTATTAAATCTAATAAAAACTACTCTTCAGCTATCTTAGATATGGAAGAGAGATATTTTCTAAGTATTTTGGGGTGGGTTTTTTTTTTGTTCTACTTCTTGTGTGTCCGTCACACCGAAGCAATCATTCGCACACATGTGTTATTATGCGTGCATTTGTGTGTATATGTGCACACTTTCGTATAGAACTGTGCGTGCACTTGAG
>NC_142932.1:90705680-90725680 GCF_046866305.1 Octopus bimaculoides | reverse complement strand
CAAAAGTAATCGTGTATTACAGAAACATTTTTAAAGTGTAAAAAGCAAGATTGGATTTATCCGTGGAAAGAAAAGCCTACGGAAAAGACCAGGAAGGGAATAAACACATGGGAGCAAAATACTTTCTTTCTTTCTTTTTTCGATTTACAGGATCATGCTCAAAGTGGTTTCGTCACTCGCACGCACAATCTTTGCTACATTCACCCACCTTTTATTGAAATTTTCACAAGATAAAACCTGCCTCTCTATTCTCACCTTCCTTTTCAAGTAGTACTTGAAAAATTTGATGAGCGATTGACTAGAGAGGTAAGTCTTTGTCTCTAAACCTTTCGCTCGAGTCCACCACACACATTCTTTCACCATGGCCACTAGTACGATGAAGACTGCCTTGCCATCGCGGTTAAGGGAAGGTGGCTGAGCAAATTTCATGGTAGACTCGGTCGACAGGCGGACTCGTCCCACACGTGACAGCAGCCGTTCGGCATATGCCCACAGGTCCGAAATGGTTGGACACTGCACGAGGGCGTGCAGAACGGTTTCGTCGCTCTGACCGCAGAGACGAGGATACTCCTGTTTTGCTGCCAGTTGCAGCAGGCATCTACGAAGACGCCTCCAAACAAGTCTGGCATATAACAATAAAGTTCGTAGGGCAGACCATCCAAGCCTGGCGACTTGTTTCCTGCGCAGTCTGCCATTGCATCCCATACATCCGCGACTGTGATGGGTCTTTCACAACACTCCGCCTCTCTTGCCGAGAGTCGTGGAAGGCTATGCAGGTAGGCACTAAAGTCCACTCTGCGTTCTGACCCACCAGTTGTCCCGAACTGTCGGGCAAAGTGTTGTTGAAAAGCCTCTCACATCCTTTCAGGCTCGAGTAATTCGCGCCCCTGCTCCTCTGTCAGGGACCTGTCACCTTCAAGTGGTAGATAGATAGATAGATAGATAGATACATACATACATACATACATACATACATACATAAACTTCTTTATTGGCTGCACAGGGCTGAACATGGAAGGGACAAATATAATATAGAGTTTTTCTTTTTGAGGGGTAAAATAAAAAACAAAATTGGGGACAACGATCAAAAGGGATCGAAATCGTTTGGGATATATATATAAAAAAGTCGAAGTAATACAAAAGGTTCCCAAAAAAGGGGAGGTTTATCCGTGGAAAGAAAAACCTACGATAAGACCACGGTAACCGCGGGCAATAATGTCACATATTAACTCATTTATTTACAAGTAAGTAACTCTCTGTTTTAAAGTTGGGGGGGGGGGGGGGTTCCGGTTCATAGGATCATGCTCAAGGTGGCTTCGTCATTCACACGTGCCAGCCTTGCTACAGTTACCCATCTTTTTTTTTTAAAACATTCGCTCAACAAAACTTGCTTCTCTACTCTCACCTTCTTTTCAAATGATACTTGAAAAAGCCACTCCTATATATGTAATTTTGTTACATAAATTCGCAAAAATCAAGGCACTTTAACTCGTAGGACGCCAGAAATGGTTAGGCACGATGATATAGACATTCGCCACATCAAGTGTCGGATATTTTTACTTGCTAACTGTTTACATGCAAGTACCAAATCCAATTTAAGCTATAGATTCGACTCAGGGGTGGGGGCGCCTTTGTGCGTCGTGTGTGTGGACCGTTTCACCATTCACTCAGCGACCGTCAGAGAAGACGTTCTCAATTACCCTCCAAAAATATCAAATTAGGTTTGTCGTTATATCATTCATAAACCTATCTCCGTACAGAAGCTGGTGATAGAAAAAATATGTGATAATAAAACTGAGATTACGACACAAATACGATCCTTAATTACACGTTTCATATTCTAAAAAAGAGACTGAATGAACGTCACAATTCTCTAAAACACTGATAAGCATCTCCATACTTTCGACCGTCTTACTACAAATATTATTTACCAAATCACATCCAAATGCTAAAAACAGATTAGAATGGACACATCGAATAGTATCGTTCTAGATACGAAATGACTCAGTCTTGTTGCCTAGACTCTTTTCATCATAGTTCCGCTCGATGACGACTGATTTGAGGCAAAATAATAGCACACCATCTTTTATTCAGTGTAATGAAAAGAAACTAATTCCTGTCTTAATTAGTATTTATTGTTCTAATGCACTAAGGGTGACTTATGACACGCATCTCAGCAGCGGCATGCAACGGCTTTTTAGACAACACGTGACGTATTTTGAAAAATAAAATTTTTTTCTGCAAAAGGCTATAAAACGCTCTGTAAATGTGATAAAGAATCTTCAAATTTCGACATATCAAAAAACTTGAAAAATTACATTTTCAGTGACATCTAGAGATACAGTGTGTTGTAGTACAACCCATACATTATAACTCACAACTGAACGAATTAGCGACTCATCGTTAGGATACTAATCGATAATTATTTAATTAAAACTAAAATACGTGTAATGTAACAACCAAGCTCTTGAAGTGATTGTTCGATAATAGTTTGCTTTTTTTTTTCTAATTGAAAATCCCGATAAATCTAAGCCGAGTTAAAATATTCCGCCATCATTGTTTTCGTGCATAACGGATCAACTAAAGATGCAATATTGTTGTTGCAGCTGTTGCTGTTTTTGTTGCAGCTGTTGCTGTTTTTGTTCTTGCTGCTGCTGTTGCTCACGTTGCTGTTGTTTTGTTTGTTGTGTTATTTTTGTTCTTATTGTTGTTTAGTTCCGACTGATCGATGAAGTTGACCTCTGATCAAAGGCATTTCAGTTTCAACTGTTCTGCTTTCACTCCCTCCCCACCGAGTCTTTTATTCCTTTGACTTGGGGTGGATTGGTCGAATCGTTAAAATCTGCTACGTAGTTGTTGCACTTTACTACGGAGTTCAAAACACGCCAGAATCAATTTTGGCTTTCATCCTTCCCGGGTCAGTAAGTACACCCAAAATTACACACATCCTATAGTTCATATATGTACACATCAACTTTTATCTGTTTCAGTCATTAGACTGCGACCATCCTGGAGCACCACCTCGAAGAATTTTTAGTTGAATTAAACGACTCCAGTACTTATTTTTTTTTAAGTCTAGTATTTATTTTATCGATCACTTTTGCCAAACCGATAGGTTATGTAGACGTGATTACACTAACACAGGTTGTCAGTCTGTGGTTGAGAACAAACACAGATACAAAAGACACACACACATACATACACACACACACATACATATATACACTTACATACATACGTATATATATATATATATATATATATATATATATATATATATATACATATATATATATATATATATATATATATATATATATATATATATATATATATATATATATATGACAGGATTCTTTTAGTTTCCGTCTACCAAGTCCACTCACAAGGCCTTGGTCGGCCCGAGGCTATAGTAGAAGGCACTTGATTCATTTACTTTATTAAGTTGCTGAACTAACTGAATCGTTAGCAGGTCGAACAAATGCTAAGCGGTATTTCTTCCAATTTTATATCAAACTTTCCCGAGGTCAGCTTTATCTTTCGTCCTTTCTGGGTCGATGGATAAATACCAGTCGAGCAGTGGAGTCGATGTAATCGTCTAGGACCCCTCCTCTAAATTGCAGGCCTTGTATCTATAGTAGAAAGGGTACTAATATTTCTGTTATATGTATTTAGGTTAATGTCAGCAAACTGTGAAAACGCTGGAGCACCGGAAAGATATCTTTTTATTTTTTATTGTTTGCTTGGTTTTTTTTTTTTTTTTGGTTTTTTGGCCTGATTCGTTCAGCCTGTTTACGTTTTAAGCTTAAATACCGTCGAATTCTGATTTACCTTTTGTCCCTTCAGGGTCAATAATGTGAAGTACCAGTCAGATATTGTGGTTGATTGTCATGACTACTCCCCGTCTCCTAAAAAAAACTACTGGTCTTGTGTCGAAATTAGAAGCCATTTAATATTCTGAGGCTTCTGTGACGGCTCGTTTCTCATAATTTGGTCGCTGCTGTTTATTGTCAATTTGTGTAGCCAGTTTCTGCCACCGCTTTTGTATGTTCTCTCTTGGTTTTGTTTTGGTTTGATCTTTATCGTCGTTTTATTTTATCTCTGTCTATTGCTGCAGTTATGCCCATATAAACAACTGATTTTATGTTTGTGTGGTCGCGATTATTGACCGAAGCGACCCATTTGTAAACACATTGACAACTCTTATCTTTATGACCAAATCTGAAAAAAAAAAGGAGGAAAAAATATATGACAAGGGACGACATTGTACGTAGACAGTGCCATATCAAATATCTAACTGATACACAGCAGTATGATGTCAGTCATGATTTATGATGAAGGGAGGTCTTAATTATAATGTGTCGATGCTTTCCTTGCTGTTGTGAACCGGCAATATTCATATTAGAACTGGTTAAGGTGGTGAGCTGGCAGAGTCGTTACCGCGCCGGGCAAAATGTTTAGCGGCATCTCGGCTTGCGATTTGCCAGAGGGGCCTAGTCGATTACACCAACTCAAGTGCTCGACCGTCACTTATTTCATCGGCCTCAAAAGAAACGTAACTCTGGTCAGATGTAAACACTGCTTGGCGCTGATACCGACGATTTTTTTCCGATCTGGCGGTCTAATAGCGCAAATCTGTCAATGCTGTTGACTGTGTTTTAGTTAAAGCTACGGCTTTAAAATCTGTCCAGAGTTACCTCTCTTCGGTATTTCCCATTTGTAACAGCTAAAAGGCTAAAATTGCAACGTGTGGGAATCTAAAATGAGGCAACACTGGACAGATATAGTGTCTTTGAACCTTTTGCAATCGAAGAGAATTTTGTTCTCCAAGGTAACTGCAGTGAATTTGCCTTTAGAAGTTGAAATATATCACAAATATATTTTAAGTAAAGTGTATAGATAGACAGACAGACAGACATATAGATAGATAGATAGATCGATAGATAGATAGATAGATAGATAGATAGATAGATAGATAGATAGATAGATAGATATGCATGAATGTAATTGTCATCAGGCCTATAAATTCAAATCGATGCATACGTATTTATGATTGTCTATGTGTGTGTGTGTTCCCAATTTTCTAAGATTATATAAGATAAACCCTTCCAATCTATACTCCTTAATACGGTAGAATTAAATATTTGGGACTGTTGGCTACTATTTCTAAACAGACCCATTTATAAATATATCTGAGTATCTGTATACATAATCGGAAGTGTGTTTTATGTGTATGTGGACATTAAGTGCGTGACTGTATCTCTGCATCTCTACATGGCATATTAGTCTTCTCCTCTCCTTAAAATGTATTTAAGCTTCAATTGCCTTAATAAAACCCAATTTCTTTCTTAAGTATGCTACTGTCAGAACAGCCCTGTTTGTAAGGAAGTACTAACGCTACTTCCATTTCATAGTAAATTAATAATATGCATCTGAATAATTGCTAAATGATTATCACTCATCGCAATGAAGGGAACACTAGATGGCACGCCGACATGTTATTAGAAATCGTGTGAGACACAAATGTTCATACTCACTTTTAATGTTTGATAGCAAGTTGTTACCGTGGAAGCTGAAAATTGAGGTAAGGTTCGTTAACTGTCTCTTAACTGTTTTCTTGAAGAAATTAATTGTACCGTCCAGAGAATAATTTGCACGTGACACACGTCTAAATAACTAAGAAAATAAAAACTGCTGACATATACGCACACACATATATACATATATGTATATATGTATATAGAAAGATAGACAGAAAGACAGATAGATAAACAGACAGACAGACAGATAAACAGACAGACAGATAAACAGACAGACAGAGATAAACATAGATAGATAGATAGATAGATACATACATACATACATACATACATACATACATTCATAGATAGATAGATAGATAGATAGGTTTCTTTATTAGCCACACAGGGCTCAACACAGAGGGGAGAAAATACAAATGTAGAGCTTTTCTTTTCGAGGGGGTCGAAAACAAAGCAGAAAAAAAACAAAAGTGGGGACAACGATGGAAAAAGAACATCGCAAAACGTTTGGGATAGATAGATAGATAGATAGATAGATAGATAGATAGATAGATAGATAGATAGATAGATAGATAGATAGATAGATATCCAAGTTTGTCTGATTGTGTATAGAAGAATATATTAATCAATGAAATTCCAAATTAGTTTGATTTTCAAGTTTCATTATTTACAATTTTACAAAATTAAAATAAACTAGTACTTTCATGCGTTACGCAGTCATCGGGTTTACGTAGTGGCAGTCATGTTCTACATACACAGATATATAAATTACTTGTTCCAGTCTTTGGACTGCGATTATGCTGGGGCACAGCCTTGAGGAATTTTAGGTAAGTGAATCGACCCCAGTACGTTTTTTTTTAAAGCCTGATATTTATTTTCTCGGTCACTTAGGTCGAACCGATAAGTTACATGAACGTATACAGACCAACACCGGTTGTCAAGCGGTTGTGAGGGAGAAAGATTCAGACACGCACACACACACACACACACACACACACACACATGCACACCGTACGCGCATGCACGCACACACGCACACACACACACACACACACACACACACACACACACACACACACGTACATTGGGATATAAAAATGGAGAGAAACACCAGTTCCTTTCTGCCGATTAAACGAATACGCACATGCGGGCAATATAAGCAGTCCGACTTCACCTAGTGAAATAAGGGTGCTTATTTAAGTGTTGAAAAAATTAAAAAAGTTTAAAGTATTTTGGGCAACATCTAACAAACCCCTAAGAGCCGATATGATGTACGTCGAACACAAATTATAACCAGTTGGAGTGTGGTACTAGAGAAAATCTCCCGTTACGCCCGTGTACTTTACTGGCAGTTATTTGATAAGTACTATTTATACATATTCTGTGTTCAAATCCTCGTCTCCGAATGCATAAGGATGGAATTAGACATTAGCAGGAAATTTATCAGTTAAACATCAACAGGAAATTTATCAGGTGGCGAGCTGGCAGAAACGTTAGCACGCCGGGCGAAATACTTAGCGGTATTTCGTCTGCCGCTACGTTCTGAGTTCAAATTCCACCGTGGTCGACTTATCCTTCCAGGGTCGATTAAATGAGTACCAGTTACGCACTGGAGTCGATATAATCGACTTAATCCGTTTGTCTGTCCTTGTTTGTCCCCTCTATGTTTAGCTCCTTGTGGGCAGTAAAGTTATAAGGAAATTTATCAGCTATTCTATCGATTCTTCTACTGAGTATCAAGACGATATATAACATTACACATTATTGTAATTATTTTATATCTAACAATACCAGTCATTCAAGTTACTGAAACAACTTTTGCGTATATCAAATTATTACATAATTTCTAGTTTGAAATTTGCACAAGCTTGAAAGTTTTAAAGATCCAGAAATAAATTTATTATTTGTGATGGTTTACTAGAAATTTGTTAAAATGTATTACAACAAATGGAGCGTTTTTAGATTAGCTAATCAATCCAATCGTTAAACGTCCCTCCGTCATCAGCCATGTTGTTCTCCGACGTAAGCACGTAACGACATGCAATTTTCATATCTGAAAATGAAAGTGACGCAAAATGTGGTATTCTGAGAATTCGTCATCCAATGCTTTTTCAGCCGATGATTTTCTGATGTTGATCTACTTTTCGTCTAAATGATTTTGGACAATTTACATATCACTACCGCGCGTCGCAAACATGTTACTTATAATATTTAATTGTTTCGAGGGGAAGATACAGCGAAATGTAAATTTTATTAAAAGTACATCCGGACCTTGTCTTTTCAATCACTGAACATCTGGTGCAACAAGAAGAATTTTGTTTTAAAGAAATAAGTGAATTACATCTACAATAACACTCTGATAAATGATTTTCGCCATTAACAGTTGCGTTATCAAATGAGAATACAGATTAATCTACTTCAAATCTTTGAAACTTTCTTACAGTTGATATTGCTGCTGTACATAAGCTTTACTGAATGGGTTTTATTTTGTTTCGGTCAACTTTGTATCGTTTTCTCTTCTGTCATTCTTTTCTTTTCTTCTACTTTGCTATAAGTCTCATTAACACTGCATACGTCTTAGTTTACCGATATTTATGCAACAAACTTTCTTCTCCATCTATTTCTCTTCCTCTTTTTCTCTCTCACTCTCTCTCCCTTTTTCTCTATCTCTTCCCCCTATTCCCCTCTCTCTTCCCCTTTTCTCTCTCTCTCTTTAAGCAACGAAGAAGAGTTAGAGCACCGGAAAATAAAATGGCCGCTTCGTGTCTCGTTATAAAACTAATCTCGGTATTTCTCAGTGAAACGAAACGAATGCAATAACAGATGCTGTTCTAATGAATTCCCAACTTCCTCGCGAATGGTTTCGTAAATTCCTATAACAAACATCCATCACAGTTGAAATTCCAACATTTCATTGTTTTCTTGTTTCTATTAGAGGTGACAAATGATTCATTCCATCTTAACGATTCGCTTCTTCGAGCGCAGTTGAACTCCAATTTCGTTTAGCTGCCATGTTTGAAGCAAATCATATTTGCTGGCACCCATAATTGCAAAACGAATAACATATCCATCTATGCGTCTACTCATTTCTCTTCATACTCTCACTATCAGTGCCTTCACCAAACCTGTATATCTGTCTTTCAAAATATCTAACAATCTAAATATGTATCTATCTTTATACCAAAGATTTCGTAGATATATTCATATATGTGCACGTGTCTGTGTGTGTCTATATACGTGTGGCGGTGTGTTTATAAATATATCTATGTACGTATGTGTTTAGTCATTATTCCGCAATACGTAGTCAGAACTCATCTACATGTGTGTGTGTGTGTGTGTGTTGTGTATACACACGCATATACATGCATACATATACATACATACACGCACACACTCATATATATATATATATATATATATATATATATATATATATATATATATATATCACCTGATCATGTGACCGGCCAAGCTATCATATGTTGTTACATATCGATGATCACAATGAGCTTTTGCATTGTCATAGCGTTCAAAAAAGGCGGGAACAATGCTTAGCGGCATTTCGTCCGTCTTTATGTTCTGAGATGCTATTCCGCCGAAGTCGACTTTGCTTTTCATCCCTTTCGGAGTCAGCAAATTAAGTACCAGCTGAGTAGAGGGGTCGATATAATTGACTTAACGGCTCCCCCGAAATTGTTTGTCTTGTGTCAAAATCTAAAATCAATATAGTTTATTTGAAATGCTGCTCTGAGGTTTCTTTCCAGCTCTTATTCTTAGCAATGACCTTTTGTTGTTTTTTTGTTTCTTTTTTATGTGTCACCACATTTAAACTTAGATTCACATATTTGTCACATCCACCTGCCGGTCTAACGTACGTTGTCTTGACACTATGACAATAGTAACTATAATTTTGAAACAATCAAATTAGAGAATGACTGGTTGATCATGTATGGCAAGAATATTAAGTTTCAGTTTACCAACCGTCATCAGATTTTTATAAGGGTATGTGTACGTGCGAGTAGACGTGTGTATATGTGTGTGTGTGCACGTGCGTGTGTGTACGTGCGTATGCGTTTACCATCTTCGATTTAAGCACTTGTCCAACAATTTTTAGTGATCAGGTAGCTGATACTATCATCTGCGGTACAGGACTAGTACGTTTATTTATCAGCTCTAGCGGGATGAAATGCAAAGTTTACCTTGGCGATATTTCACCCCCAGAACGTAAAGAATTGAAAGAAATACTGCAAAACATTTAATCCAACACTTTAAAGATTCTGCTAATCCACCCTTGTATGAAAGATTAGTCAGAGGTCATAAAGATAATGTTCTTTGGTTTGTTTCTTATTTCTTTACTGCCCACAAGGGGCCACACACAGAGGGGACAAACAAGGACAGACAAACGGATTAATTCGAATATATCGACCCCAGTGCGTAACTGGTACTTATTTAATCGACCCCGAAAGGATCAAAGGCAAAGTCGACCTCGGCGGAATTTGAACTCAGGACGTTACGGCAGACGAAATACCGCTAAGCATTTCGCCTGGTGTGTTAACGTTTCTGCCAGCATGCCGTTCTTTGGTTTGTTTCTATATAGGTATAAACGGTCCTTAACTTTTCCCAAGGAAATGAAATGTGGTAAGGAGATTCCTTCCCAACCACATCGTTCCGGGTTCTCTCACACAGTTTGACGCCTTAGGCAAGCTGACTAAAGCCTTCTGAGTGGATTTGCAAGACGGAAACCAAAAGAAGCCTGCGTTTATGTGTGTGTGTATATATGTGTGTGTGTGTGTGTGTGTTTTGGGTGGGTGTCATTATGTCAGTGTTTGTCCCCCACCACTGCTTGACAACTGGTGTTAGTGTGTTTACGTCCCTGTAACTTACAGGCCAATAGTATATTTACTAGCTTTAAAAATGAAATAACGACTTGGGAGGATTCGTTCGTCTAAAATTCTTCAAGGCGGTGCTCCAGCATGGCTGCAGTCTATTGACTACAACAAGCAAAGTATAAAAGATAAAAGCATTATGTATGTGTATGTGCGAATGTCAATGTGTGTGTGTGTGTGTGTGTGTGTGTGTGTGTGTGTGAATATCCGTGTGTGTGTGAATATCCGTGTGTGAGTATGCGCGCGCGGTAGTTTGTGTGCGTCTGTGTCTGCGCGCGTGGATGTACACACGATGGAGAACCAAGCAAAGGCCTTATCTTTCAACACAAATGCATAGCAGTATTTAATGAAAGTTACCTCCCTTTACGCCACACATGGTAGATAAAATTAATACTGCAGTGAAAGTTTGAAAATACAAACAATATTTTAAATAGTGATAAACATAAATTTCCTTTGTTGAAGATTTCTAACAAGTTCAATACCGAAGTATCAAACATATAAGCAGTGTCATCATAACTGACGTTTATTCCTTTGTCATTGTTCCTCTAGTGCCAAGATAATTCGTCACGCGTAGTTTCACACTTTTATACACTCGCTAATTCTCGGCCGATACTGTGTAAATCTGTCATAGACTCACACATGCCAACGAAAGAATGTGCAATCTGCGCGCATGCATGCACCGTAAGCAACCTACGTCTGCTGACATATTTGTGCAAGTCGAGTTTATTAAAGCATACGACGCATTTCAAGTCGAATAGTCTGATACATTCATTAAACGCTCGTGTGATTAAGAGAACTTTAGCTAAGAGGCAAACAATTTTCTTTTCGGAGTTTTCTGTAATAATCATGAATGTTATCAAATTTTTCCGAAATTTTCCGAATATTACAACTGGTTGAATCGATATTTTGTCTGACTACAGATCGAAAGGAGATAGGTTCGTGTTATGCCACATTTTTTTTTTTTTTTTTTTTTAACATGGTTAAAATATTTGATTCTCAAATGAAACATTCTACAATTCATTAGAATAAATAGCTATACAGAATGTTTGTATATTATCATTAGAAATTTCGTTAGATATAGTATATGTAGATGGAGTTTTGCTAACAACGCTGTAAATCACCACTTTCAAAAGAACCTCATGTATTCCTTCTTCTGAAGGAACTACGTTGAGCTGGTGGGGTTATACCAAAACAATGGTGGACAAGGTCTGATCCAATTGAAATGAGATGCAGAGGTATTGCAGGCCAGTCCAGGCCCTCTGCATATCTTACAAACTATATGGTCTCTCATAGGGGCCGGTAGGTTGAAGTTCATCAGGTTGACTATGGAGATAGTGGAGTTTGCATCAAAGTGGCTGTGCGAGCCTTGGAAGGGACATTACTACAAGGGGTCGAGCTAAGAGGAGGCAAGCCGAGGTTTGATCAATCCCGCAAGGGTCGCCGAAGGGAGAGCAATATCTGATTTTGAAAGACTCGAAACACTTAATAACCCCAGGGAGTTTCACTGACTATGTACGGAAAAGCTGAGATATATAATTACAAATTATGTACAAATACTGAGATTTTCACTTCAGTATCATATTGTCCTATTACATTCACCCATCCAAAATGCATAAATGCGAGGCAGTAGATTCTCAGTAATGTATGTTGAATAGACAGATAACATGTTTGGGGTTTGGCATCTTCTTTCTGGATTTGGTTGCCTATAGATTTCTTTGCGAAATACTGTCCCGATATTTGGCAGGTTTTATCTTTAATCCTGCTGGATGCTCGCACACCTTTCTTAACATTTAAACTGGGTATGGTCTGGTTGTGTTGCTGTACAAGTTGCACTGGAATACATATAACTAGTAGCAGGTAAAAGCTGACTGTCCACAAAACGTTCTGAAAATGTGTATGCATGCAAGGCCTTATTAATTTTTTACATAAGAAAGCATTCTATTGAATTCGTATAGCAAAAATGCATACTGAACTAATTCACAATTAATTACTAAGCCAATGATTGGAGACAGGGTGGGAAAATAATGGAAAAGACATAGGATTTACAGAACACAATGATTGTGGCTGCACCAAATTAACTTGAAATATACGACTGATCTTATGATTTATATTGTCAAAACTGAATTCTCACAAATGGAAATTCGTTAAACAATATTTCAAGTATATTTAACACTGAGTGAAGTGGTAAATGAATCTTCATAGGCACAATTGAAAATATAGCTTGCCTTTCTGGTTAAAATATTGGGCTCACTACCACAAGGTCATGGATTTGATTCCTTGACCAGGAGGCGCGTTCATTCGATGCGCAGGACTTGTTTCACGTTGTTCCAGCATACTTAGCTAAAAAATGAGGATCAACTTAATACTGGTACATCCCTTGAGAAATGAAGGTGTCGCATTCTCGATGCTTCATTTTGTCAAGGGTGACAGAGAAGAAATGTCCTCTTTATCTGCTCACGACTACATAGTCACCCCCAACAATTAACGAAAGTGTGGTATAAGCTACTGGGTCACAATCTAAAGTTTATCTGTCACTCGTTAGTAACTATAAACTGGTAGTTTGTACCATGTCTTTGCTAATCATTTCGTGTACGTAAGTAGTTGCGTACAGTTATGGAAGTCACACATGTAGACATTCATGTAATGTATTTCAAACAAATCAGTCACCAAGATCTGAAGTCAATTTCAATTTAATATATAATGTTAACGAAACATTTATCATTACATGCAATGTATAAGGCGGTGAGCTGACAGAATCGATAGCACGTCGGGCAAAAAGCTGAGCGGCATTTGATCCGTTTTCACATTCTGAGTTCAGATTCAACCGAGGTTGACTTTGCCTTTCATTCTTTCGCCACTGGGGCCGATGTAATCAACTAGTCTTTCCCACAAAATTTTCAAGCGTTGTGCCTATGGTAGAAAGAATTATATACAAGGAATTCAATCTGCCTCATGTATTCATCTGCCAACTATATATATATTTATCGAGCCGATATTAGAAATAGACTAGACCTTCAATATTTAAACACCCCTGTCGTGAATACAGCACAATACTGGTAACAAGATAAAAACTGCTTCATTGGTAGTGTTGTACATATGTTTCAAATTAGAATAGAAAGGAGTTCAAATATGTGGGCTAATTCCATATTATTGTAATAAAATAGTGTTAACATATTTATGCAAGGAATTTAGTTTTCTCATATGTGCATTTATATACGTGTGCCCATTTGCAATCAATAGAAGTTCGCACCACTCAGTTTAGTGAACACAAGACATGTTTATTTGTACACACGCACTCGCTCACTCACACACGCAAGTACATACACACTATGTATACATACATGCATATAAGTATGCATACGTGTATATATATGTGTGTGCGTGTGTGTGTGTGTGTGTGTGTGTATGTATATATATACGTATATAGATATGTAGATGTATACACACACATACAAACATAAGTACACATAGATATATGCGTGTGTGTTTTTAACAGTTTTCTACTTGCGCTTCAATGAGTTTTACGTTTTCCACATATGCATGTATGTTTGTGCAACTAAACATCTGCCTGTTAAAATCGATGAAGATATATGCATGCTCGTGTATGATCATATGTGAAGTTAACAGAATATTTAATTTGTGCATTGAAGTATAAATTCCTCAGGTAATTTCTGGAAACTTTCGCTTACATTCGTGTTTTGCCTGCTTTAATCTCAGAACGGATTCGATTATTTCGCCATCTTGGTAATTGAAAAGAAATAAAACATAAAAATATAAGGAAAATATAATGTGAATACTTTACTGTATCTCCTAAGGAGTGATCATACTGCTGTAGCCTAATCGCTATGAAATATTCTAAATCTGAAGTGTAGGAGAAAACTGCTTTAACATATATTTTCTTCTTACATGCTTTTCTAAACAGAAACCCTATGAGTGTTATAAAAAAAATCCTTTAAATGCTACGTGTTTACCAACTGAAGATACATTTCTTGAGATAGATTTATTATAAGTAAAATAAAAGTTTTCTTTTGGTGCAAATACTGACACAATAGTTACACTTTGGTGACTACGAGCGTAGCCTAATGAAATCAGCCTCCAGAAAAAGATTACAGTGAATAAGAACTTCACTAAGGAAATGGTTCTTTTAGTGTTTCTATATCTGAAATGCTGCAAATCTATGGCATCTGATCACAACTAATATGGAATTCTTTTCTGATAGTAAGTGGGTGATGGTATAGCTATGTAGTTAACAAGATGGGTTCGCAAGCTCGAGGCGTTGTGTACGTTCTTACAGTGCAGCATTTTAGGTAATTTTCTTTTGCCACAGTCTTGGACCAAACAATACATTGAGTGTGAAGCTGCAAGGGAAACTGCGAAACCTGGTCATATATATATATATATATATATATATATATATATATATATATATGCACGTGTGTGTGTGTGCTTATGTATATGTATGTGTATATATATATATATATATATATATATATATATATATATATATATATATATATATATATATAGATATAGATATAGATATAGATATAGATATAGATATAGATATAGATATATGTATATATATTTACGTATGTATGTATGTGTGTGTATATACATACATGCATACATACATACATGCATGCATACATACATACATGCATGCATGCATACATGCATACATACATACATACATACATATATGCATACATGCATATAGGAGGGGTGCTGAAAAGTTCCTGGCTTTGGGTAAACGGAAATACAGGAGGATTAGTCATCTATGATTTTATACAACATATTCCTCTCTTAGATTCACACACTTATTGCAGCGGTCCTTCAATTTTTCTAACCCCTGTAAAAGAACACGGAAGTTTGGGCCTCCAGCCATACCTTTCACGATATCCTGAAAGCACCGGAAATTTTCATTAACCACAGAAATATAACAGAAATAGAGAGCCCGCCTCATAAGTATGTATGTCACTATTCACTTTATTTCAGGATCTCTTACTAATAGAGAAAGAGCCGGTTTCTAACCTAGATCCAAGACTCCAGCATTGAAATTTCAACATCAACAACAGAGTATTTTTCTATGTATGTTATCAATCAGTTTCATTTCTGTATTTCTTGTCCATAGAGAAAGAGCCGGACTCTAACATAGATTCAAGGCTCCTTCATTGGAACTTTTATCAACATCATCTAGGTATTTGTGCATATGTGTGTGTGTGTGCAGTATTTGGTGTTAGTGTATACGCAGATTTGTATGTTTGTTTTATGGATGCGTTTTTATGTCTAGATGCATGCATGTGTATTTATGTGCTAAATTTTTGGAAAGTTTTACATATCTTTACAGTTCCATTGATGGTTTGAATCTGTAGTCTTCTAATCAGCCTTTTTCTTTCAGGTTTTGAGAACCCTAATTTTTCCAGGTTTTTGTTGAGGCAGTTTGTTACATATCCCAATGCCCCAACAATCACGGGTATGAATCTGAACTTGTAGTCTGGGTGGAGTATCTGCAAATTTCTCAGTAGCTCGGCGTAGTTGTTCTCTTTTTCTCTAATCTTTAGTGGGATGTTGACATCCGCAGGACAGCTGATTTCTACTACTGTACAGAGTTTCTCTTCTCTGTCCCAGATTACTATATCCGGTCTATTATGTCTGCACTTTATTGAGGTTTTTATTGGGATATTCCAATGTATGTATGTATGTATGTATGTATGTATGTATGTATGTGTGTGTGTGTGTATGTATATATGTATGTATGTATGCGCGCAAATTTGTATGTTTCGTTTTATGTATGTCTTCTCATGCATATACTTGCATATCTAGACACACTCATATACACTTAAATTACACTGAACCGCAAAAGAAACGCGATTTTTTCAAATGTCATTTTTATATGGTAAATTCTGAAACTTTATTGCAGGGATGTAAGTGTAAATATTTGAAGACATGCTAGTTTATACTCTCCTCCAGACAGCTTGGTACGTAACATGTTGTTCCAATGATAATAGGTATAAAGCTGAAAGTGTATCTTGGGTACTAGATTTGCAAATTCCTCTTGCATTTTTCAAACCACATTCGTGTCCAGGAGGCATCTGATTTCCTCAGCAGTACATACTTTTCTCCTTGTGGTCCAACACAACAATATCTAGTCGGTTGTGTTTTAATTTGGTGGCTGTTTTAATTTTTAAGTTACATCAATATTATTTTGGCGTATCGGTCTGTATATAGTCAACATCGTCCTTAGGATTCCTTTCTTTTTTTTTTTTTTTGTTTTGTTATCCTGTGCCATATTGTTCTCACTACCGCATCGTGCCTCATAGGAAGATAATATCTGGAAGACATTCTCTTGCAGTTTGTCGATGCCTTGCACAACCTACACTTGTCTGTCAATGGTTTCAACCTTTCTTGCTGTGGGTACTTGGCTGGGTTCTCTTGAAAGAAAGTAGCTTTCGAAGTGGCATATCATAAACATGCCGGTAGTCCATGATCAGTTCCTAGAGTGTATGTATGTGTGTGTGTATGTCGTTATTCAGATTTATTTCAAGATTTCATAACAAATGTATGCAATTACGTATGCTTGTATATATGTATGTATGTATGTATGTATGCATGTATGTATGTATAAGCAGATGTTCTATGGAGAACTTGTGAATGGAAGGAGATTCCGGCAGAAACCAAGGCTGCGATTTAAGGACTGTGTCAAGTCCTCATTAAAGGCTTGTGAAATACAGGACACTGACTGGGAGAACAATGCCTGTCATCACCACAGATGGAGGAAGCAGGTTAAGGAGGCGATCACATTTTTGAGAGAGCACGTATGCAGCATGAAGAACTTAAGCGTGCTGTGCGAAAGCGAACGGCTCGTATAGTGAATGGGGAAAGCTTGGTCTGCAATGTTTGCAGTCGTGTATGCTTGTCAAGAGCAGGGCTCATTAGCCACCAATGGAGCCGCAAATGCAAAATATAAGTTAGTCCTAAAGCGCACAATGTTCCTGAAAGTCGGCAATGGTCTTCCTCGGTCACGAGTGGACGGCCATCATGTATGTATGTATGTATGTATGTATGTATGTATGTATGTATATATGTACGTACATCAGTGTATGTGCGTACATCTCTGCTTGACAACCGTTATTGGTTTACTTATAGCTCCCTGTCTTGGCTATTCTGCAAAAAGAAACTGAACTGATATAATAAGCGTTAGACTCAAATAAAACTGCAGTCGATTTTAACGGCTAGAGACTTTGAAACAGTGTTCTAGTATGACCGTAGTACAGTGCCAGAAACAAGTAAAGCAATACAGATTAACTAAAGGGAATAAAAGAAGAAATAGAAAAGAGGAAAAAAAGTTAAAAGCAAAATATAAACGATCCTAAAGCCTTTAGTTTGGTAAAAGATTTTAAAATTTTAGGAATTCTATAAATTGATTGTAGGAAAGAATTGAGATGCTGGCTATCAAATGTTGTCTCAACATTCTAATGGCAAAAATACAGAGATATCCTTTTCTGACAACATACACGTATAATAAATTTTCATAGAGTTTGAAGGTACATTCCTAAGACACTTCTGCATGTAGTGTAGTAATTCGAAAGAGCTCTTGGGAATACTTAAATAACTATTTCAGAATTCCTACACGAAGGCACTTGAGAAATCTTGCGAGTAGAATATGAAGCAAAATGTATTTTTAAATGAGTTCTCTGGTGGAAATGAATATATATCTTATTTTATCAATGTCTCATTGAATTCTTCAAAGATTTCATGGCTCTTCTCTTTTTTTTTTCTTTTTTTTTTTTGATGGAAATTATTTATGCAATGTATGTTTCAACAGATATAAAGAAATATGTATGTGTATTAGGTTGTATTTGTGTATCTGTAACTTGCATGTGTATACATTAAGCAATTTATATTAACATGTAACTTATAGGCTTAAACACATCCATTTCACACACACATATACGCATGAGTATGTATATATATATATATATATATATATATATATATGTGTGTGTGTGTGTGTGTGTGTGTGTGTGTGTGTGTGTGTGTGTGTGTGTGTGTGTGTGTGTGTGTGTGTGTGTGTGTGTGTGTGTGTGTATTTATATAGATATGATTCATATATAAATATATATATATATATTTATATACGAATCATATCTATATAAATACACACACACACACACACACACACACACACACACACACACACACACACACACACACATATATATATATATATATATATATATATATATATATATATATATATATATATATATATATATATACGCATATATATGTATATTCATTCATATGATATATTTATGTATATATGTTCATATGTTTTATTCGTTTAAGTCCAAAGGCTGCGGCCATACTCAACCATTTTTTATCTGTGAGTTGTGAGTTGTATTGTTGTATCAGTCCTCTTTAGCCCATTTGGAATAATAATGTTCCAAAATTCCTCTTTATAAACATTTCAAAACTGTCTCAGCCTAATCGTCAGGATGTGGAGCGATGTTTGCTTACGTAGTGCTTTGTTTAGAAAGAGCAGTTTATATTTATTCAGGCTTTACAGCTAGTATTCTGTTTCAATAGACATTATTAGTACTTGATCATTAGAATGTTTGATTTACGTCATCAGATTTGCACATTTCCGTTAGATTTCCACATCACACAATTCGTATTTTGGCCTTAGAACTTCACGTTGCTGGCGAACTGTTTATCTTGTGTGCGTCGTGTGTATGTCGCGTTTTAATTGTAACTGTGTGCTGTGATATGGATATTGGTTCCATAATCAATCGTATTTTTCTGAAGATTTCTACAAAATATGAATGTATTATATAAATGCTTTTCTGCCTGGCTTCGTTTTACGGTGTGTGATATAGTCTGTTGCAATGTACTCTTGTTCTAAATACATCGTGAGTTTCCAAAGGAATGTTGTGCTTGTATGGCCGAAGTATCAGTCAGAATCCTTAAGTTTATGATCTTTTCATTTCAGATCTGATACGTAGCTACCAAAGAAACGCGCGTGTGATGATGATGATGATGATGATGATGATAATAATAATAATAATAATAATAATAATAATAATAATAATAATAATAATAACGTAATAATGGTAGCATGGATATTCTACTTAGATGCGTGTAACTTAACTCCAACTGCAATGTCTTCTCTACTAACCCCACCACCAGCACATAAGCCATCTTCGCACCACCATTTTCGCTAGTGACTAACACCCCTGCGAATACCACCCAGCAGCTAACACTGCATCAGCACCATCACTACGATTAGAACCACTACCGCGAATGCCATGCCATAACAATCATCTAACTAGTCACCATCACCATTGCCGTCAGTACTATACGCACCAACGCCTTCCTTGCCCATCTAATATCAATCTTACTGTGACATGACTAGCACCAACATTACTAGCAACAAAAAACAACAATAATACCATCAATAACACAATTATCAACGACACCATCACCACCACCACCTCCACTTGCATTAACTCAACCACGCATCCTATCACCCCTACAACCACTGCTACCAATTCTTCACCTTCAATAGGATTAT